>NC_056750.1:697177893-697262893 GCF_019279795.1 Protopterus annectens
ATGAAAATGCAAGTTTGGGTAGCGCCATTTGGGGACGGGTCACCAAAACTAACAGAATGCTGGCCATGTCCAGGGAGTCAAAGAAAGTGACTATTGCAGCACTGTTAGGTAAGAAAACAGATGCCAAAATCTATATGTGACATGCTTATTAGTCTAAGCGAAGGTAAGCTTAATAACTATGCATTTCTGTATGCATTTAATGCCTTGTCTGATTCCACACATATGGATATGAAGTTAAACATGAGAAGAACAAATATGTAATTTTAAACAGTCATAGAAGACTCCTGCCAAGATGAACATTTCAATTTTAACAAATTTGACATTCCTTGTAAAAAGGTATATGACCAGTCCTGAGACTAGACCACAGAATGTATTACAGGATTCTATGGGGGAAAGAATCCTTTGAAACATTGTACAGAACCAGGTGTGTACTGTCAGATTTCCTGAGTGAATAAAGCACTGCAGACACAAAGAGGCAGAAATCTTTCTGGAGTCAGGGCAGTATCAGGACCTTCTGTATGAGCTATTTATGAGACATTATGAAAGCAGCAATGTGAAGACGAAAACAGATGTAGATGTTTTGCTACAAATTATAAAAGTTTCTTTAAAATTTATAAACATTTTGGTATTTCTTTCATTTATATACTTTTTATACACTTTATACACTTATACTTTATACTTATACTTTGAGAACTTAAGTTCTTTATATACTTTTACATACTTTCTTTATTCATCCAATAGCACAATCATTGAATATAATGTCCCCTTTGGCATGTGTCTGTCCAGTCACATGAACAACTGGAACTTCCACAGAGATACCTTACTAAAAGGATGCAAGACCTAAACAACATGTCTTACATGGACTGACTCAAAGCTCTGTCACTATACTCGGTATCCTACTGATTGCTAAGAAGTGACCTGTGTCTCATGCATAAGACATCTTCTGAGCCATTACTGATGGATTTACTATGCATCAGCAAGTCAAATGGCTTCATAAATATGCAGTCTAGGGATCTGAGCCTCTTCTGCAACATCAACAGAATGGTTTGGTGGGACAGGTAAATTTCATAGAGGATACCGCTGCTGTGGAACAGGCTCCCCATCCACATAAAACAAAGTTCATCCCTGTCCATTTTCAAGCACAACTTAGATCTATGGATGGGAAACAGAAATTTTACCTCAGGACTGCCCCTGTACAACTAATAAACAGATGTAGCTCATAAGTACTTTATCACATGCATGGGTATCCTCACATTATCTATGGAATGATCCCAGTTACTATAATTCGCAATAATATATAGTTATCCACCATTGGATGGGTAAGGCCAGCATAAAACCAAATGAAATAGGTTATTTTAAGTGAAAAAAGGGAAACTGTCTGGGATTAAAATGGCCTGCAAGGGCAGTTAGCTTAGTACTTACCTATGAACCTATAAAGGAGACCAGTCGGATCACAGAACAGAAATCCTAAACCTAGTTGATAGGAAAATATCCATTCTCAAGCACCCAAATTTAAAAATGTATGTTTCTGATACTCCCATAGTGTCTTACTGTAGGTTTTATTGAATGGTTTAATAGTGAGCATTTTTGAGTGTGTATTTTGTTTTAATTGCTTAAATGATACAACAATATTATTATCAGTTAATAATATATTTTATATTTATGGTTAAATTTGAGCTAAATTCTGAAGACTAATTCCTGTTAAGATGTATGAGAAGTTTTGCTTAAATTTTATAGGTTAAACTGCATTTTTTTATCCATCATATTTAATGTTCATTTGATCAAAAAGAGAAATTTTATAAAAATGTAAAAAAAATCATTCTCAGTTTTCCAGTGGTATGATTTGACTGTGTGTGCACTGATGAGCAAGCTTTCATCTGCCTTAATACATCCCTCTAGCCTAGTCCCATCTGTGAATGAACCAGATGGTATAATTCCAGTCCCCTTGATTCCACTGGTCTTCTACAGATCCAAACCTCTCAACCTCTTAATGCAAGAAATCTGGACAAAGCCTGACAAAATGGAGGTACAAAGGCCCAAAAATAGGGATGCATCTTAAATATTACTCTTATAAACTTAGAAAGTTGCTAAAGTAACAATGTGTGTGTTAAAATACATTTTTCTGAGGGATATGAAGTCAGAAACTCAAATTTATGTCATTACTTGATGACTTCAGTCCGGTGATTTGCCAGAAAACCACAACTTTTATGAGGAACAGACCAAAAATATGAAGCATAAATTTGGACATTCTACTAAAATCTGGACAGTTGACAGGTATGTACAGATCCTTGGAAATGATCTCATTCCACTGAGCATACAGTCCCTGGGAAGTCTTTTAAGCCAAAGTATAAATCATGCAGAAAACTGCATTAGTGTAAAATTTAGGACTACCACTGAAAGCTCTGCTAAAGTCACTGTAATATGCAGCAGAATAGTGTGAACATTTGATACTGACACTGTGAACTGGTGACAAAGGCCATACAAGGAAGAGATGTTATGTTATTATTCAACAAATGCAAGGAAATGTTCTGCATATATATTGCATTATCTGTTTTTGGTACCGAGATGTTATTTCAACACAGCAAAATGATCCACTATAAACATATTTTGAACTTAAATTATATTTCTGATCACTAGTAATTTTACTTCTAGGCATTCAACAGTGTGTGTGTGTGTGTCTGCACGTGCACCTGTGTGTGTGTGTGTGTCTGCAAGTGCACCTGCATGTATAAGTGTGTGCGCGTGGGTGTGTCTGTCTGCCCTGTGAGGGACTGTAATCCCATCAAGGATTAGTGCTGTGCCATATATCCACAGAGTGTTGGGATCAGCTTCAGTCCCTCTACAACACAAACTAAGATAAAGCAGTTATCAGAGAAAAAAGAGAACATAGCAAGAATAATAGGTAGGTGATCACAAGGACCATAAGATGCCTAGCCATATACACTTTTTGGAAGACAAAGTTAGAAGTTCTTGCCACCCTTTACAAACACTTAAATCAGCTTCATCCCAAATCTAGCAGGGTGTTACATGGTAACCCTGGCATAAATGTATACTACCCATCCAGTCTACAAGACTAGCCTTAAAGGTAGCCAAAGTAGTAATTTGTTTGGCCTGTAATGATAACTTATTTCATAGGCTGGTATAAGTTGCAACTGTGTGAATGAACAACAGAAACTTTGATATGATTAGGAACTTTTCTCACTCTTATAATATGCAGATGATGATTCTGAGATTGAAACTCGTTTCAAAAGATTATAGTTTGTTTGTAAGTTTAACCCACTAAGGTACATGGACAGACTGGATTACTGAACTTTTTTCTGTACCTTATAATGTATCCTCATAATCCACAACTGAGTGGTTCAGCCGTATGAGAAGCAGGCAGAGACACATACACACACACACACACACACACACACACACACACACACACACACACACACACACACACACATGGGCACCTATAGGCAATTTATCATCAGTTCTCCTACACCCCATATTTTGCCATGTAGGAAAAGATTACGGCATCTAGCTGAAACTTACATAGATGCGTTCTGGAAATGCAAAGTCCATCAGGAAGGCATCTCAGATATGACCCATACAAGTGGACCAAGTGTTGTGAGACACAAGTGCTGAAACAGGCACCACTCTGCTATTCCAGCTACTCTGTCTCCACTGAAAAACCCACTTTAATAAAACATGCCTTATCAAAAAGAAAAATGAAAATAAAATATACCAGCACACTGCCATGTCTTAACTGAGTGCACAAAGGCAGTGACCCTGTTGATACACTTGACACCGATCCTCATTTTTTGCAGTATAAGACAGAGCTTTTTAAAACAAGAGCAAGCCGGCATCCCTGTAAATTAGGCCTTACAACTCAAGATGAAAAAGATTCCTTGTAGTTCTATTACTTGCTCCTATGGTCTGGAGAAGGCCACTGAAAATAGGATCACCCAACTGAACTTCTTATTTAGTAAAATCTTAAATAAATCCCGGCTGTGGTATAATTAAAATGGCATTGTGCTCCATGAGACTGAATGTGTATTGTCTGTATGCCACGTATGCTGCTTTCATGATAAGTTTCTGTGCCTTTCAACCACTGAGTGCTAGGACAGGTTTACTAACTTATAGCAGGAGTTTAAGAGCCAGACATGATGCTATGAATTAGCACTGCAACATCCTAACTATACCTCTAGAAATACAACACATTACAAGCTCTCAACTGAGCTTTTCTTAATAATATTGCATATCTAAATAGGAAATTATGTTAAAAGGATCTAGTGCCGCTACATATTCATGTCAACAAAAAACAGGAAGCTTCTGCTTGTAGAAAATATCTAAACTGCAGGTACTTGTTAACTGCTACCAAGATAATGGGGAGACAAAGCCCCCAAAATAAGGACAGATTTTAAATATTGCTATAAACTTAGAAAGTTACTATTATAAAAGGTGTTGTGGTACCATGCATTTTCTAGAAGATATGCATTCTGAAACTCAAATGATTATCATTATTTGGAGAATTCAGTCCTCACTGATTTGCCACAAAAATCCGAAACCCAGCACATTTTATGAGGAAAAGCCCAAAAATATGAGGCAAAAATCTGGACAGTTGAGAGGTATGCTACTACCATTTTTATACATCATGGCTCTAGAAAAAGAAAATGTTTAATTTTTATTTTGATATTCCAGACTTAGTTTACTTGGTCAGAAGTATGTTTTTTTTCTAGCAACTAGTTCAAAGAATGTTTTACATAGCACAATTCAGGAGCAATAGTTTGTTTATGTTATTTTATTTTGCTTTTGATTACTAGTAAAGTCTAACTGGGTTAAAAAAAAAACATTGTCAGTGGAGGCCCTGAGAGAAAAACTCCAAGTAACGGTATTTCGTGATATAACAGAAATACGAATATATTTACATAAGAATTTAGCACAGTTGGACAGCAGACAAGAAAAAATAAATAATCTATAATGTGCATCATTATAAGATAATGTGAAAGTGATAAATTGCTTATGTCAAGCTGAAGAGATAACACCTCTACAATGTTACATATACAGCATGTTAAGATATCTAGTTATAATGTGTTACAGACTCTTATAATTTGGCTATAATCTGAATTATTCAGTGGAAACTAAAACATAGAAGACAAAACAGTGAGCAGTAGTGATAACAGTAAAAGTAAAATGGGAAAAAGAGATTGGCAGAGTATGTAGTGCAGAGCACAGGATGGAACAGTTAAAGTAGAGAAGGAAGGTGAGTTTGGTTGCAATCATAGAAGCATAGGACAAGTAGGGAGACATGAGGAGTGTAGTTAAGTTAGGGGGCACTTATAATTAGGGGTGGAAACTTTTTTGGAGTGACAAGATGAAGAAGTCATTCTATGATGAGGTATAACCTGAGTAACACAAGAACAAAGCCAATTGTTGGTTTGATGGATCCTGAGCTATGGCTTGAAAGAGCTGACATTCTGTGTGGATCTGCTAGTAAAAGTACCGCATTCCATAGTTTGGCAATAGTACATACATACATATAAAGAGAGACCTGCATTGTTAAATGCTTTTGCTACATTAAGTACAGATTTATCTTGGAAGCCCAGCACTGTTTTGGTGGAGTAAAGTTGTATAACATTTGTTTAGAACTGGACAGTTTTCAGGGTTTTCAGTTAATTTGTGAACCATGATAACTTGGGATAACAACAGGAGGTGTGGTAATTCTAACCAGTTTGGTCCCTTAAGGGATAAACATTAATGAGTTCTGATAGACATTGATGAGTTCTGTAGAACTGTTTAAGAGCAAATTTGGCAATTTTATAATTTTGTCATAGCATTGCTGAACTTAGAGGGCTATAATCATTCGAGATTTGTAAGAATTACGGCAGCATAGAGTAGGGGGGGTCTATATTAGATGAACGAATGATCAAAATGTTGAATACAACATGATCGACACACTTTGATTGAACGTTCATCTAATCGAACCCTTAAAATAACGAAAACCGGAGTTCCGAAAAGTTTTTTGTCCCACACCTTCTCTACACTAACATGCAACACACACACATACAACTAATACATATAAACCCATACATTCTCACATCATTCAAAAACTTTCTAAATAAACACACTCTTCTACTTTTAAAAGAAAGTGGGGGGCTGTGCCTCCCACACCCCCCTAACTATATATACCAACTCCGAGGGCGCTCTACATTGGGGAAAGGGCAATTACCTGGTAATCGCAACATACACACACAAGTATGGAATTCACTTACCTAGCCATTCCAGACAGTGTAGCGTCCTTATGTCACAAGCTACACTCACCACCATGGCCAAGTAAAACTTTTCAGAACTCTGGTTTTCGTCTTTTCAGTATTTGATTAGATGATCGATAGATCAAAGTAAGTTGAGCATGTTGTACTCGACATTTTGATCGTTCGTTCATCTAATAGGAACCAGAGTAGGGATGGCAGTCGGAGCCCTGAGACTATATTTTTCTGGCTCTGTCTTTAGTTAAAGCTTTTGTTCTGTATAGAGTGCCTAGCTTTTGGTGAACTGTTTTATTACCCATTATATATGATAATTAAATTTCACTTGTTCATCAATGATGATGCTAAGTAATTTTTTCAGTTCAGTTATGGTATTGTTGCTAGAGGTAATGGTGAAAGAGATTTTTTTTTTGGTTTGGTAGTACCTTAAGTGTAAAATGTATTCATTTATTTACTTTAGGGCTTAGAAGCAGTTTTGCATTACTTAGGTAGATTTCAAATGAAGAAAAGGATTGCTGAGTGAGGTCTTGGAGTTTGTTTTGCTGAGATTAGAGTAGAGTTGTCCCCATATTGAACTATTTTAGTGTGGCAAGCTGCAGTGTGGAGATCATTGATGAAAAGGTTTAATAGTAGAGGTCCTAAAGTAGATGACTGTAGGACCCCAATATTCACTGGTAAGAAATAGCAGTAGTCATTTTGCCACTTTATTCTTGGGCCATATTTGAAAGATAGTTATGAAATCAGTGAAGTGAGATACTGGCAATGGCATGTCCAGTGGAGTCTAGTCTATGCAGAAGTTTCTGATGGGACATAGTATCAAAGGCCCTGGATAAAACAGTGCATGAACTTCATTCCTTTCATTTCTATAACTGTTGACAGTACTGGCAAAATTAAGCAGTGCATTAGTGATACTGCTATATGGGTGGAAGCCATGTTGTGTGGCATAGAGGAGTTGATTTTCCATTAAATATTGTAGAAGTTGTGGGTGTATGCATTTCTCTTACACTTTGGATAATTAAGATAACATGACTTTTGGCCTAAAGTTTGAGAGGTCAGTGGAAGGTCTGCCTTTGCGCAGAGGTATAATGTATGCTTTTTTTCCATAGTAGTGGTATCTTACTTTCTGATACAGAGTGATTGATTAAGACTGAGATGAGGTAAACAATGGCTTCAGCTGCGATCTTAAGGTATTCTATTATTAAGTTATCACAGATAGGGTGTTAGGTTTTTTGATGGCAGTAGTAAGTACTGGTTGGAAAGTAAAGGGAGAGTGATGGTTGCTGGTTTGGAATGGGAATATGAGAGACAGAGTGCATGCACTACAGGTTATGGATAGAACTGTATGAAGAAAGAAGATGTTGAACTGGTTTGCTATGCTATCACTACAGTTTGGTGAGTTTGGGGTTGGCTATGTGAACTGGTCAGGGTTTAGCATCTTGTTGACTGAAGTCTTGGAAAGATTTGGGGTTATTCTAGTATATGGCTTATTGTTCAGAGAAGTAAGTAGTTTTTCCTAACTTAGATAACACAGTCTGAAGAAACAAATTTGCATTATACCCTGGGTTGTAGGGATCTCTGGGAATTCTCACATCCTGGAAGGCCACAGGTGTGCTGAACAAATGCACAAAAGCTAGAAAAGTACAACTCAGACTTGCTCGAGTGGATAGAGTTGTACACCCAGTGCTGTGCTTTGATGATCCATCTAAAATGACTATGAGAAGAACAACTTTTGCTTATTAAAATTTCCCTGCTAAACACCAGGATTTATTATGCTACAGCTGTGCAGGGAAGGCTTATAGCTTAAAAGATCAGTAGAAACAATTGCAAGATGAATCTCAGGAACCTATTGTTTTCTTGATCAAAATCTTTACTGCTGTGTTCATCAGAGCAGATAAGCGCAGTTCATATTTGATACATTTCTTGGGAGGTGAGTCCATTTATATTTTTTATTGGAAGGTGCGTGCTTCTAGTCCGCCCTACCCTGGGTTGTGCCCATACTATGTAGGAGTGTCACAGGGGGATGGGGTAGTGGAAGCAAGCACATATCCTAATTAATACATATCAACAGTTTTAGTGTCAAACGTACAGTAAAACAGGATTTTTACAACAACCAAGTGTTATCCAAATAAGAAATAAAAAAAAAGGTTTACACAACATTCAATTTTATCCAAATACGAAATAAAACCATTTTCAGCTCAGATTTAAAATATTATAGAGTGAATTCACCATAGAGACGATAAAGAAAAAAAAACATAGTGTCAGGTTCCTAAGGTTTTGTGTAGATAAAGGTATTCATATGTTAGAAATAATCATGATGCATTTTCACTTAAGCTTCATCACATCTGCCCAAGGAGGGGGGAGAAGGGAAAGTTCAACCAGTGCTTGATATTAAGTCCAGCACTGTGCTCTTTATGTGTGTGCTCCCTGTTACAAACATGCGGAAGCTACAAACAGAATAATACCCTTTATAGTATAACATGTATATGAACATTAAAAACTATGATAAATAGCAAAAATTTATTGGAAAAGATCCAGAGCCCAGCTGTGGTTTATGGGGTGCACCCCTTCTAGTCCTTTTGCCAATGTGTGTAAAAGTTGCAGTCCAAGAGAATGTGTGAATAAGTTTTTTCTAGGGTGTAAAGTAACTTGTGCTTGGCATAAGAAATAGCATTGCCAGGTAATACTCCTGGGCTAGCAAGGTATATTACTTCCAGATGGGTATGCCACGACCGTGAATATTAACCCTGAATGTGCCAAGTTTCTGAATAAGACCAGTGACAGGGATTAAATTGGGATGTTTTTAAGTGACCAAAATTAGATTCCTTATCCAACTTTTAGTCTTTGGTTTGGTGGTATGACCACGTGCTACCAGTATGGGCATGTGCAGTCAAGGGTGTGAACTATAAAAAAATAAAAATGCAAAGGATAAAAAAAGGGTTTAAGACGATAATACAGGAGAGTGACCAAAGCATGGAGATGAGTCTCCTTTTTCTGAAAAACTTCAGGTGCATGGTGAAGGCTGAGGGGGCAATTGCCATGGTATTGTGGTTTGCCAGTTTTAACCTAGTGTTTTTGGGTTTGGAAATGGTTGGTAGATCAATGGCTAAAAGCAGTAAGAACTGGAATCTAAATCTTGTTATGTCCCTCTGCCGCTGCGGGTGGTGGATGAAAGGGGAGGAGGAAAAAGGAACCCATCACTGGTTGTCAGTGAATCTCGCCATGTGGTACTGCCAGGTGAATGGGTTATCATTGTGCAGTGAGCAATAGTGAGAAAATTGAAATTAAACAATGCTTTAACACAATATAACTATCCCTTCATGGACTATCATTATTTTATTCAGTTTTATTAATCAGCCAATGACCATAGTGATTTGTATTAAATTAGCTGCATGGAAACGTGGACTTCATTGGGTTGACCTTGATGGGACCACATGCATATGGTATTCTAGCAGCTAACAAAAATTTTAACTATGGAACAATAATACCATACTGTCACATTTGGTGGTGGCCATTGGGGGTGTTGGACATTGCTGGCCATCAACTGATTCAGTTGTAGAGATGTAAAATGATTAAATATGCTTCCAGGATAACCCACATTTTCCTTGTATGACAAGGAACAGACCTAATATTTGAAACACATAGCTGGAGACCTAAGATTAGAAATGGAAAAAAAAAAATCTCACCACATCCCCATCTCACCATGGGAGGAATGTTCCTCCTTATACATACAACACCCGAGCTGCCCTGGATGCAGATTTCATCATTTTACATTTCTGCAACTGAATTAGCCGATGGTCAGCCATGTCTAACACCCCTCCCTGACCACCACTGAATGTGATGATATGGTTCAATAGCTAAAGATTTTGTAAGCTCCTAGAAAACTCCCTGCATGTGGCCCCATCCAGTTCAACCTGATGAATTCTTGGTTCTGTGCAGCAGGATTTCCAAAGCCAATGTAATACAAACCTCGACGGTCACTGGCTGATTAATACAATAGAATAAAATAATGATACCATGGACATTACCCCCTCAGCACTCCTAACTCCATGTTTTGATCCCACTCTCCTGTTTTATTTGTTTTCTCTTCTTAAACTCTATTTTTATATCCTTTTCACTTTTGTTTTTTATTGTTCCCTCCCTGAACTTCCTAAATTCAATCCCAACATGCCCATTCTGGTAGCATGTGGCCATATCACCAAACAGAAGACTAAAAGTTGGATAAGGAATCTAATTTTGATTACCACACAACATTCCAGTTTAATCCCTGTCAGTGGTCTTATTCAAAAACCTTGCATGTTCGAGGCTAATATTAATGTTTGTAGAGTACCCAGTTAGAAGGAGTACACCTTCCTAGCCTGGAAGTATCACATGGCAATGCTGTTTCTTATGCCAAGCACAAGTTACTTTACTCCCTAGCAAAACTTATTCACAGATTCTCTAGGACAGCAAATTTATACACATTGGCACAATGACTATAAGGTGTCTACCCCATCAACCATAGCTGGGCTTCTTCAGAGCCTTTCCAACTAATTGTTACTGTTTATCATAGGTTTTAGCATTCGTATACATGTTATACTATAAAGGGTATGGGTCAGTTTGTAGCTTTTGCATGCATGCATTTGGTACTTAGAATGTACACTTAAAGGGTACAGTGCTGAGCAATATCAAGCACTATTTGAACTTTCCCTTCTTCCCCACCACCCAGAGCAGATCTGAAGAAGCTTAGATGAAAGAGCATCATGATTATTTCTAACATAGGTATACTTTGATATATACAAAACCTTAGGAACCCAATGGTATGTTCATTTTTTTCTTTATTGTCTCTGTCGTAAATTCACTCTATGACATTTTAAATCCAAGTCGAAAATGGCTTTATTTCATATTTGGATGAAACTTGAATGTTGTGTAAACCTTGTTTTTTTTCCTGTTTAAATCTGAGTTGAAAATAGATTTAATTTTTATTTGGATAAAAATTGCTGTACAAACCTTGTTTTACTGTATTTTTAGTGCAAAAACTGTTATGTAGTCATTGGTAGCTGCGACTTGCTTCCACTCCCCATCCCCTCGTAACATTGCCCCATGATCTGAGTACACTCCAGGATTGATGGTAGTATAAATATCCCCCATTCAATAACAAATATAAATGGAGTCACCACCTGAGAAATGCATCAAACATGAACAGCTCTTATTTGCTCTGAAGTACAGAGCAATAAAGGCTTTGAACGAGAAAACAATAGGCTCCTGAGATTTGTCTTGCAATTGTTTCTACCAATCTTTTCTGCACAGCTGTAGCCTAATAAGTCCTGGTGTTTAACAGGGAAATTTTTAATAAGCAAAAGTTATTCTTCCTCTCGCAGTCATTTTGTAAAAATCACCAGAGCACAGCTGTGGATGTACAACTCTATCCATGCTAGCAAGTCCAAGTTGTATTCTTCTAACTTAGATCACTGGATTTTTGCTTGGTTTTTGCTGATGCCTACATGATTGCAGATTTGTGATTGTTTTGTTTTTTTACAAAGCCTTCCAGGCTTTGTCTGCATCATGAGCTGATTTGTATTGTGAGTTGTGGATGCTTAAGAAGGCATTGTTGAATTCAGAGGTGTATCATCTAGGGGAGAGGATGCTAAGAGGTTCCCAGTTACATGGTTTTAGTGTGTTCGGAAAAGTTTCAGTATGAAAGGTAGAGTGTGTTCTTACTATTTTACATTGATGTGTTTTTGGACTGCTGCTGTGGTGTCTGATTGCATGGAATTGGAGATGGTCTCTTAAACTATCAGACAGAGTGGTATGCAATATAATCTTGATAGGAGAACAAGTGTGAATCCAGTCTAGAAAAGGAAAGGCAAAGAAGAGTGTGTTGTCCAACCATATTACAGAATTATGGCCTTGAGACTTGTTTATTGTTCATGGACCAGAACAAGCCCATTTAAACTGTTATGAAAGAGAAACAGTGGATAGAATAGAATTTGCTGCATGCAAATGCATTCCCTTTTTACAAGCATGTATCAACAGCATTTAATCATGCCAACAACTGAAAACAGTTCAGTAATGAAAATATTTTGAGCCATGACCATGCATTTATATTGCAGTTTGGCTTGCTTTTTAATCATGTCACAGACATTTTATCTGAGTTTTAATCTGCTCACTTTAGTTGAGCTGGTCTTGTAATTAGACTCACATATTTGAATAGTGATTGTGTTCTTGTTTTAGACTGATTTAGAAAAAATTACTATTTTACTTGGATGCTTGTGTACATTTTAACATTGTATTGATCTCACACACTGCTCTCCAAGCCCTGTTCAGCCCTCTGTCCTCCCACTTGCCTTGCCTGTACAACCCCAGATCACTGTACTGCTAGTGCCAGTATGTACCTGACATGATCCTAGCACTGGATAGGACACAGCCTCCCAGAGAACTGACCTGACAGTGCTATTTTGCAATACGTGGGGAGCAAGAAATCCCTTGGGGGCACAGGGCAAAACAACAGAAGCCATCTTGCATGTGGAAGTCTGACAACTGCCATAGCCCCATCACCCTTCCCAGCATTCAGACATCTGTCTCTAGAATTAATGTAGAAGAAGGCCATCTCCTACACCATCCCATACATTCATTCTGCTAATCTGTCAGTGAGCTCTGACTTCTGAAAGAGCTCATCAAGAACTTTACCCAGCACATTCCCTTCCCCTCCAGCATAAGCATGTCCATCTTTCCTGCTTGTGCAACCAGGATCATGAGCTGCTCTTCAATTCACATTACCTTGGCTGTGTTGAGGTATCCATCCCTCAAGACCATCAGTGAGGCTGTTTTATTATTTTAGTTTTCTTAATAAATATTAATGAAGTGATACCTAATTTATCTGTTTTGTGCTTTGTACACTATGTGTATAGCTTAGATTTATCTGTTTGCTCTTCACTTTATTCTAAAAGGTTCTGGCTCCCCCATGACCCCATACCCTTATGCAGGCATTCAGAGAATGAATTAATGCATAAATAAATACAAAATATGGAGTCTTACCAATATGTGACAATCCCAGACATGTGGATGGTAGCTGTTTAGATTTTTTTTCCTCTCTTCCACCACCTAGGACTATTGTATAAGAGGATGTATGAAGACTGAACCTCAAGATATTGAGTCTTTACATTTCCATACAACTACATCTAATCAATGATTTTACTCAAAAGTTCAGTTTAGCTTATACAACTGAAGCCTGAATAGCTAGTAATGTAGATTCTTTATTATTAGTGTTAATTTGGTCCAGCATGCAGTCATGTACCATCTGCAGTTACAGAGCTACTTCTCACAGATCCTAAGATCATTTAGCATTTATGACTGCAATTCTAGTGGCAGTAGAAAGGTGGCCTTATCTGCTGGAGTTGGGAAATACACAGAGAGGCTTAAGGAGATAATTACTTCTTGTGGAAAGTTGGTAACTTTTTATTTTTGGTTAAATAAAGTGTGCTTTTACATTAAGAAGACTGGGGCTGCAATTCTAGTGGCAGTAGAATGGCATCCTGATCTTTCTGAGTTGGGAACCCACAAAGGGAGTGTTAAAGTGAGATCATTTCATTGGCAACAGGGCTTTTTAGTTGGTTTAGTAACATTTCTTTGAGTCTCTAAATTCTGATGCTAGTCAAGCAGTAGCATTTAGCTGTGCCATGTATAGTTGCAGACACTTCAGAACTAAATTTCCCTATAAACCTTCCCCTGTATCTTTACCCAATATGCAAAGAGCAAATTGTTTACATGCTGAGGAGTCCTGCTGCTTGACTTCAGTCACACAAAACTTAGTTGTAGTTTCTAGCCTTACAGCACCCAAGTTAGTTATCCCTTTGTAACTACCCTAAAAAAATACCTGACACCTGGATGGGTACTTTCTGAATTTGTGTAACCAAAAAACACAGCACCGAAACAAAGCCACGGGTCACTGATCCCTCTAAAATATTTTTATTCAGTCTAACAAACAAACGGTTAAGCACTTTCATCGATTTTATTTAATTTTGATGAAAGCACTTAACCATTTGTTTGTTTGTTATACTGAATAAAAATATTTTAGAGGGATCAGTGACCTGTGGCTTTATTTTGGTGCTGTGTTTTTTGGTTACACGTTTTGCTGTACAGCATTTACCAGTGTTTTGATTACTTTCTGAATTTCTCAGACATCAGCTTGGTAGATATGGGTATTCTGAGACAATGTAGGAATTGTCTCATTTTCACTGATGACCAACTAATCCTGAGAGAAATTAATACAGTATGCAGCAGATGTAATTACACAATATCACTGGAAGCAAGACTGTCACACAAAAGTACTCCAAATAACAATCAAGTTGTCAGTAAGGTAAGCAATATACCAAATACACATAGTACTGACCCAACACACAGATAAACATATGCTGAGGCACTTAAAAGAAACCCTCCTAAACTGTATATACCTCCTAGACATTTGACCTACAAAATGAACCTCAAAGCACTCCAAAAATGAACACCAATACAACACATGCAGACTTACCCTTTGGAGCCTCAGCTACAAAGCTCATAGGGCCAGCTAACACATTACCCAATATCTTAATAATAGGTCACTTCATTGTGAGACATACATATAACACACTTACCAAGATGAATAAGGAGAAAATCATGGTCAGTTGTCTGTCAGGGGACAGTATCCACCAATTCACCCCCATGCCCACAAGTCATTAGACCACAAGTACCAGTATGCAGATGTAAATGACCTGAGGTATACCTTCCTGGACTATTGGAAGAGAGATATTATGGCGCGCTCTGGTTATGTGCCACAGGCCTGTATGAGCCTAACACCAGAAGCAAAAAATGACTGACTTCAATAATTAGTTTCTGGTGTCATTCCAAGGGGGTGCAACATTTGTCAGCATGGGAAGATATTGTCAGCAGACCACATTGCTTTGCCAATAATGGTCTGTACCTTTCCCCTCTAGGCTTTTGAATACCAGCTAAAACCTTGTCCTTCCCCAGTGTGCCTTTTTTAAGAATTGCCAAACTGAAAAACTTTCTGATATAGCCAAACCAACCCAAGAGAATCTAAAGGTGTTACAGCTCAATGCCAGGGGCCTAAACAAAAAGCTTTCCTCACCCTGGAAAATGTGTATATCTGTGCAGTTACTGAGACATGGCTTAAAGCTGCAAATTCTATCCTGGCAGTGCTTGGTTACAATACCTTCCACATAGTCAGACCAGCTATTGATAGGCAAGGACCAAAGGTGGGGGTGTCTCAATCTCTATTAATAACAAACTCACCCCAAGACATACAGAATCATGTGCTTGAGCTTCTACATATCTGGATTTCTTAAGGCAAAGTCGAATATCATATCTCTGCAATCTGTAGGTCATCCTCTATGACCTAAGAAACCCATAACTCATATGTGAATTTACTGGAGGTCTTCACCGTTCAACCCAATACCTTATTCATGGCTAACTTCAACTATCCCACTATAAACTGGAATACTTAAATGACAACAAACATGCAAGCCTAGAGATTTCTGGACTTTTAAAACACAAAAACCTTGGACCAGACAGTCCATACAGCCACTAGGGGTACAAACAAACTCAATCTGGTAATCACAAACTTCGGAAAATGCTGTACCTCCCTAGTGTAGTGTCTATTCCTTTTTGGCAAATACTTCTCAGAAGTCACGGTCAATATCAAGGGCCTCTGGCTACCAAGTTTGCAGATGATTGCAATCTAGGAATGGTCATAAAATCCCCAAGAAATTACAGGGAGGACTAACCCAGACAGACGACTAGTGCTAAAGCCACACCTTAAAACCCAATGCCAAGAAATGTATAATAGTACCTCTTGAGGAGTTAGACGCCCTAGGAAATTACCTCGCTGAAAACACCTCCCAAACAGTAGAACCAGTAGTAAGGGATTTGGGTATGTATGTAGATAGTATCCTGGCTTTTGACTAACGTGTGTAAGGTAGTAAGGAAACCATTTGATATGGCATTTAGGTCCATTGAGGTCATTGTTTCACTGATTTCAGCCCTCATCAGCCCCATCATTGAGTTCAACGCCCTCTTCAATATGTACCTGACTAGACACGTGCAACAAATGAAACATCCTCAGAGGTTTCTAACAAAAATAATGGAAGTCCAAGTGGAGAGATGATAAATCAGCAAGCAAAGGAGAATAGTATTGCTGGAATTGAATTCATCCTCAAGTCTTGGTGAGCACCCTCATGAGGTGGGCCCTGTTTTTCACAAAATCTCAAAAAGATGACACACATATATAGACTGTATTTTATATAGCATATATCATGGGCAGAAGTAGGTTAAACAATAAAAAAGATAGCTGAGTTTACAAGACCCAGCATAAAAAAGTGCCCAATCCTGGTAGGTGCACTGGTAGAAAAAGTGACAGTGTAGAATCATCAACACAGAAACATTCCCACAATGGTTCTAGGCCAGTCCCAGGAGGAGGATGACACCCTTGTTTTAGAAGAAAGTGGTATTCCACAAAAATCACAAAAACTGATAGGCCAAAAAAGAGTCATAAAGATGACTGAGTGGACTACTGATGATAAGAAAGAAGTTATGTATTGTTACTATTATGCAAGAAGCCCAGAATTTCCAGACAGAAGATATACAAAATATTAAGAGAGAAAATAGAGAAAAGAAAAATACTTGCAAAAAAAAAAACTGTCAGAAGCTTCAAATAAAAATTTGTGTTCATTAGTACAACAGATTTATGAAAAACATTATATAGACCAAGAAACCTTGGGCCATTTGGAAAAAGAAGTGACCGAGGAAGTGTGAAAATATAAAGAACAAAATCTTGAGATTTTTGAAAGTTATAAAAAAGAAATATGGACATGGGAAAGAAAGAGCAATCTGATATGATGCAATATTTATGCAAAGGAAAAATCTGAATGAATCAATACAAAAAAAGCAGCCCTAAAGATATGAGAAGAGAAATACAGGCAAAGACATCCAGATATGGAAAGTCTCACAATACAGAAAATAAGATTACAAACAGGGAATGATGAACAGAAGATTAGTAAATCAGAAGTTAAAACAATAAAAGTTAAAGTTATGGAATACCTGTGAAGTGAAGGACTTAGTGTAGAAAGTCTAACACAGGTTATATCACAGCATGATGGAACAAGTGCCCCAAGTAAGGGGAACCAGGAGGAGTAGGAGACATCTGAAGAAGAAATGTGGACAGAAGTAAGAAAGAAGAGATTTAATATGGTGCAATGTTTATAAAAAGGAGAAAGCAAAACTAATCAATACAAAAAGAGCAGCACCAAAGATATTTGTAGAAAAATGCAGGCAAAGGCATCCAGTTATGGAAAAGTTTACAATACAAAAAAATAAGAAAACAAAGAGGAAAAGTAGAAAAGAGAATTAGTAATGGAGAAGTTTAAGAAATAGAAACTGAGGTTATGGATTACCTATGAAGTCAAGGATTTAGTGTAGAAAATCTAACTCTGATGACGTCACAGCAGGACAGAGCAATGGATCCCCAAATTAGAGAGAAACGAGTGGAATGGGAAACATCAGATCAGTTGCCATATTAAGATACTTTTGAGTCTTCCATAGCAAACTAGTACATAACTTCAGTTGGAGTTGCACAGCAAAGGAAGGCACAGTGGCAACTCTGATGCAGTCAGTGCTGTGGAATGATAAGCCAGTGAGTACCCATATGAAAGAGCAACAAATGTCATAGGATGAAAATGAAGAGAATGTGGCACAGGCAGATGCTCTGGAACTTTCTATAGAATTCCCACAAGAAATGGACACAAAGAATGTGCCCTCAGTTTAGAAGAAAATGATCCTAGAGAAGAGTTGCTTGATTTATTAGAGATGGACATATGTACTTAGATCAATGAAAGAAATAGACTACAGAAGGTCATTAAAACCCCAAAAGGTTAGAAGTTTGATAAAACAAATGAACACAGTAATTAGGACTGTTCTTAGAGATTCCTGTGATATAACAGAAGTAAATAGGATATATTACTGTGCAGTTAAATTAATAACAGATAGTCTTACCACAAAAAAAACACAGGGCAGTAGGGGAAAGGAAGGAGAGAAATCAAAGGCCATCATGGAAGTATCAGATAGAGAAAACTCTAGAGCAATTAAGAGAAGACGTCACTATTAGAAGACTGTAGAAGAGGGAACAGATCGACAAAAATACTTATAAAGTCAGATGTGATAAAAGCAATGGGCAATATCAGAACAGATCAGGATCTGCCATGCACTATCGCAAAATCACAAATAATAAAAAATATCTGCACAGACAGAAAAACTTAGAAGATATACAGATTAATATAAAAGAAAAGTACAAAATAAGCAATTTATTGATTACCCAAAAAAGTTTTATAGAGAATTGAGAAACAAGGAAAATGGAACTGAAAGACCAGCAAAAAAAGAAGAAATACTTATATTTTAGAGAAATATCTCGGAAGATCCTGTGGAACATAACAAAAATGCTAAATAGAAGAAGTAAAAGAAAGAATAAGAAGTTCAAATGTACAGGATGTGAAATGGAATGAAGTAACAGCCAGAGAGATTGAAACAAAGTTAAGAAAAGCTCCTAACTGGAAAACCTGAGACCTAGATGAAGTACAAAATGTCTGGCTAACAGTATTAACATCTTTACATGAATATTTAGCCATGAGTAAGAACTATTTATATGAGCACCCCAAACAGACACCAACCTGGTTAACAACAGAAAAAACAATACTCCTACTTAAGAGCAAACCTGCAAGCTATGCTAAAAACTATAGACAAATAACATGCCTTCTGACGACATATAAATTACACACTGGAATTGATGCCGACAGATTTTATAGTCATTTAGAAGAAAATTGAATCATGGCAATATGAGAGAGTAACAAAACCAAGTCATATGAAACAAAGACCATTTATTGTTAAATATATTTATAATGGAAAATTGTAAAAAGGGGAAGAATCTAAGTATGGCATGGATAAACTACAAAAAAGCATTTGACAGTATTCCACATTCATGGATAAAAGAGTTCTTAAAACTGTATGAGATTCAACCTACACTGATGATTACATTACAGCGAACATAAAATAGTGGCAAACCACTTTGCAGCTAAGCCATGATAAAGGAAAAATTACTATTCCGGGAATAAAAATTCAAAGGAGGATATTCCAGGGTGACTCTGTCACCACTGCTCTTTTGTTTGCCCTTAACGCATTAAATTATCTGCATGACAGATTAAATCATGGCTGCAGTTTGGCTCCCACAAAAACAAGTGTAAAGACTTTTCATCTTCTTTTTGTGGATGATTTAAAACTGTATAGTACATCAGATGAGGAACTGAAACCACAAGTGCTAGTGGTCAAAACTTTTTCAGATGATATAAGAATGTCATTTGGTCTTGATAAATGTGCAAAAGCAACCTTTAAAGCAGAGAGCTGCAGCACCAAGAAAACATCAGTTTGTGAAAGGAATGTGATATAAAAGAACTTGAGCAAGAGGGATTGTATAAATATTTGGGAATTAATGAAGGATCAACATTAAAATGTGATCAGTGTGAATAAAAGTAAAGAATATTTTAGAAGACTAAAATTAATACTGAAAACTTCTCTGACATCTAGGAACCAAGTCCAAACTATAAAGCAATTTGCTCTTCCTGTCCTCACTTACAGTTTTGGAGTAACTGACTAGCCCCAAATGGTGTTGAATCAGTTGGACAGGAAAACAAGAAGGATGTTTCATGGTTATTAAATGATTTATAAAAATCAGTATATACCACACTTATATATTCTCTGTTCTGAAGGAGGTATGGGCCTCCTCGAAACTGATTACTTGTATAGCTCTGCAATCATAGGACTGTATACATATCTCATAACCCCACAAGAACCAAATGTAGTGAAAGGTTAAAACACAAGGAGAATAAGCATGTTGGTGTCAAATGGGAACTGGAATCAAATCAGAAGTGGATAAAACTCAGGCTGCAACTGAATGTGCCAAGAAAAGCGAAAGAATAGAAGGTGAAGGATCAGATAAGAAGGCAAGAAATGTGGAAGATGCATAAATATAGTTGCAAGTATAGAAAACTCTTGTAACAACCTCATGTTGATCAGGATCTAACACAGGAATGGTTAAGGAGAGGTGAAGTTAAACCAAAAGATGAAAGGTTAATATTGGTGGCCCAAGATAGTGGACTACGTACACGGTTTGCAAAGTCCATTGAACATGTAGAAGAAACAGACAAATGTAGGTTTTGTAAAACAGAATTGGAAACGGTCACGCATATTGTTGGTTGTGATATACTGAAAGGCATAATAATATAGCAAGACTGTTGCACTGGGGATTGTGCAAACATTATAATGGTGAAGTAGCTGAAAAACACAGGAAACACAAGTCACAAAGCGTTATAGAAAATGATGACATTTATATCATGTGGAATCACCCATTACCAACAGTTCAAAAATAGATGCGAGAAAACCAGATATAGTAGCTCATGAAAAGAAGACAAAGGTGGCATTGATCACTGAAATTGCTACACCCAATGACTACAGTGTCTTATGTACAGACACACAAAGTCATAAAATACCAGGGTTTCCAGGCAGAAATAAGGGCAATATGGAAGAAGCATACCCAGATAGTTCCAATAGTGGTAGAAGCAACGCATCTTATAAAAACGAATTTATAGTCGTACTTAGATATGTTATTGATAGAGATAACTCCTTATGAATTGCAGAAGGAGTCATTACTGGGCACATTGCAGGTGCTAACATCAAAGACTGAAACAATATTAATTTCATAAACTTTAATCATACTTTCACTTACGAATAGAGTCCATTCCTGTCATGGTATTATAACCCCAAAAGACTTGGAGAAATTAACAAAAAACAAAACAAAAAAAAAAAGAAAGAATACAGGGACTAAACCGCATATCTATGCAAATTGTCTTAAAGATCTATCTCTCTATTCTGTTTCTTAGACAGTTGAGCGGTGATCTATGCCTGCCATGCAAGGCATCCTTTGATCCCACTCTGATGAACCATTCACATATCCACAATATGAACAGCATCAAAATTACTTATCTAGGGATTTATACTTTGCTTGTGACATAATGCACAAAACATGCTGGAGGGATAGGTTCCTGACCCAGAGACTCCCCATAATCTGGAACAGACTGCCCATACATGTCAGCAGAGTGCCTCCAATGGCCCTCTTCAAAAGGAACCTTGACAATTGGATGGGAGATAGGAAATTCACCCCAGGGATCATGTTAGTTGCCCTGCTAGACAGGGGGTCCAGGGAATTAAATATTGTGTGAAGAAATATCCAGGGAATTGTTATGGCTAGGCTTGTATAGGCCCTAGGGCCAATAGCCTAGTACCAACCTATGGACCTATATATAGGACACATTGGAGGGACAGGTAGCTAGAATAAGCTTCCTGCATAAGTGAAGCAGATCTCTTCCCTAACCATAGTCAAGAGAAACTTGGACCTGTGGTTGGGAAATTGGAAATACACCCTGAGTCTAGCACCTATGTCTCCGATGGACAGAGGCAACCTTTAAATATTGCCCTCACTTGCATATACCACTTAATATGACATCTAATGCACATAAATGTGTGGGATACAATTGGGATGCTTTGCTAAGGTTATGAAGTCCCTAGTAGTCATTAGCCCAGTATATATTTATGAATCTGTGAATGATTCTGGGTGCAGGCATAATGTAGAGGACCTTCAATTTCTGTCACATATCAAGGAGCCATGAATAATTACTGTAAGAATCTATACAAATCAGTATTTACAAGTGAGTCTATAGAAACAGCCACCCTACTGAAGCATTAGAAATTGAGTTAAGACTGAAATATAAAATGTTTTTTGAGCCATCATGTGGGTAACACTACCACCTTTATTTGCACAAACACTTAACCTGATGTATATATTCATAATGGTTGTTTTGTACTTTGATATTGAAAAAGTTTCTCTTTTAATCACTCTATATGCAGTTATTTCTCCATAGGAGGTCTGCATCTGTGGAAGTGAACAAACTGTGTATTTTGAAGGAAAAGTCACACAAAGATCTCAAAAGAGAGATGCATAATTTTTTTTTTAAATCTGTGCAAGATTGCTCTGATCCAGAGGTTTTAGCTGCTATTCAGTATAGGTTCATAGGTTGTTGCTGGGCTATCTGCCCGAAGGCATATATTAGCCCAACCACGTTGTGCGGTATTCACCGCCCCTTTAGTAGTTCCCTAGACCCTTGTACTAGCAGCTAGTACCCTTGGCCCCTATCTAGTAGTGCTTTTGGTGTGATCCCCGGTGTGAACTTTCTGTTACCCATCCACTCATCAAGGTTCCTCTTGAAGAGTGATAGTGAGGGGCTCTGTCTTGTGTAGATCGGGACCCTGTTCCATAGTAAGGGAAGTCTCTGCGAAGGGAATCTATCCCTCCAGCATGTTCTATTCATTGTTGTGTTGAGGTTTATATCCCTACAGCGTGTAGCTCAAGTAGATTTGGTTTTGCTAAGATGGAGCATGTTCAACAATTCTGGGTTGGACATGGCTCTGTACGTTAGACAGAGATCGCCTCTGAGAAAGCGGTATGCAACAGAGAACAGTCTTAGATTTTTCAATCGTGCTGCATAGGGCAACTGTTTGAGGCCAGTAATCCTCTTGGTTAGGTACCTTTATGGTCTCTCCAGCTGCTGGAGATGTCTAGCCAGGTACATTCCAATTGGTGCATTGTACTCAATAATGGGTCTGATGAGGGAAGAGTAGAGGGGCACCATTACATCCTTAGATCTTGATGCGAAACCTTTCATGATCAGATGGGTCACATAGAAGGATTTTCTAACCACTTTGGCAACATGGTTATCAAATGAAAGCTGACTATCTACTTGGGTCCCTAGATCCCTTATTTCTTCTTCAGATTTCAGGGGATTACCTCCTATGTTGTAGTTTGCGGGTACTCTGTTTTTTCCAAAGGGGATTACTACATTTTTGCATTTAGCTTGAGACCATGGCTTTGACACCATGCAACAGTGTCATTTAGGCCCTTCTGGAGGATCTCCATGTAGGCCGGAGACTCCATTATAGCACCCAGTTTGCAGTCGTCCGCAAACTTAGTCAGCCACAGCCCTTCAGTGCTTGCCTGTACTTCTGAGAAGTATATGCCAAACAGGAGGGGCCCCAGGACAAAGCCCTGAGGCACACCACTCGTTACTGGTCTGGATTCGGACATAGATCCCGCTACTCTTACTTTATGGGATCTGTCTGAGAGCCAGTTTGTGATCCATCTTGTGACATAAGGGTTTATGCCCAGGCTGGTGAGCTTATCAATAATACCTGAATGGGGAATGGTGTCAAATGCTTTAGCAAGGTCAAGGTAAGCCATGTGTACCTCCTTTCCCTTATCTATAGCCTGAGTAACTGTCTCAAAGAAATCCACCAGGTTCAGGAGGCATGATCTGCCCTTGATGAAGCCGAACTGTGTGGGGTCCAGTGACTGGAGGTTCCCAATCTCTCCATTTATGAGTTCCATAATGATTCGCTCCATAGCCTTACAGATCAGACTGGTCAGGCTTATTGGTCGGTAGTTCCCAGGGTCAGTTGTGGCCCCACCCTTGTGTAGCGGGACCACCATTGCCATGCGCCATTCTATGGGCACATATCCTGTGGAGAGGCTGAGACTGAACAGGGTATTAAGATGGGGGGTTAATTCCTTTTGGAGCTCACTTATGACACAGCCTGGGACACCATCTGGTCCCATGGAGGCAGTGTTTTTAGCTTTAGATAGAGCCTTGTTAACCAATGTATCAGTAATAATTGGACTTACACAATCCCCTAGAATGGTAATAGGCCCTGTAGGTGGTGGTGGGGGGGTGGTGGAGAAATTTGCACTGGATCTGTCAGCCAAGATGTTGGCAGTGTCAGAAGGGTCAGTGTATTTTGTTCCATTTTGTACTAGCTCAGAACAGACCTGAGCATTGCTATTTAGGTTTTTGATGTAGCCATAGAAGGCCTTATGGTTATCCTTGGCAACTTTCTTTTCAAAATTAGTTTTAGTTGACTTGATGAGGGCCCTCAATTTCTTACTAATGCTGATCAGGGATGATTTTTCTACTTGAGATTTGGCCATTTTTGGATAAGTCTCCTCCATTTATTGTAAAGTTTGCTTATGGCCGGGGTCCACCAGACTGGTTTCTTCTTGCTTGAGGAAGGAGTCTTGGTTTTATTTGGGATAGTACGGTCCATGCAATCCTGAAGATGCATATAGAGTGCCTTGGTGTAGGATTCCACATCCTGGATATCATTATCCTTCTGCAAGGGAATAGTGAAGCTTTCCACTTTGGATGCAAGTAGTTTGAAGTTTGCTTTGGAAAGGTTTGTGACTATGGTTTCTTTGATTGGGGGCGGTGGAGGAATGAGAATGTCCAGGGTTATCAGTATGTGGTCGGATCTGACCAAGGACGGGGTGATAACGGGTGTGGTACAATGGGCGCCCATATTTGTGATGATTAAATCCAATATGTTGTCCCCTCTAGTGGGGGAACATACTAGTTGTTCAAGGGCATTTGAATTTATAAATTCTATGAATCGCTGAGCATAGGAGTTGGAACATTGGTAGTTCGCCCAGTCTATACCAGGGTAGTTGAAATCACCCAAGATTATGGTGTTGGGTAGGACCTTTATATTTTCCAATGTCTCAAGGAATGCAAAGTGAGCATCTTGGGACATGGTGGGCGATCTATAACCGGCTACGACTTGAAATGTGGTTTTGCCTGCTGATAGTTGCAAATGGATGATCTCAGTGGCATCATGCTGCGCTACTAGCCTGGAGATATGGGTATCCTTGATGAATATGGATACACCTCCACCCTTTGTACTGCAATCCGGTAACTGAGGCCGGAAGGTATGATATGAATTGTAACCTGGCAGTGCTGGGGTGCTCTCTTGAGCCTTGAACCAGGTTTCCGTCACTGCACAAACATCAATTTTCTCCATGCTGAGGAAAGCCTGGAGTGTGTGCATTTTGAGGTTGAGACTTCTGGCGTTGAGTAGCATTACCCTTAGTTTTTGGTTACCTGTGCTGGTTACGGTGGTTGGTTTGTCCTTTGAGCCTTGCCTAAAAAAGGCACTATGGGGATGGCAAGAGCCTTGGCCAGTATTCGAAAACCTAGGGGTGACAGGTGCAACCCATCTCTGGCAAAACAGCGAGGCTTGTCTATCATGTCATCCCAGGCAGGCAGACACTGGATCCCCTTAGAATGACACCAGAAGCTTTGCCAGTTGTTGAAATTGATCATTTTGTCTTTGTATTGTGGTATCATTCTAGGTGAAGGTAATATGCTACTCAAGGTCAGGGTCATACCAGCTTGGGCTACATGATCAGAGAGCTCCTCAATGTCTCTTTTCATGTAGTCCAGGGAGGTACATCTTAGATCATTCACACCAACATGTACAATGATATCGTCATACTTGTACTTGT
Organism: Protopterus annectens; assembly: GCF_019279795.1. Taxonomy (NCBI): domain Eukaryota; kingdom Metazoa; phylum Chordata; order Ceratodontiformes; family Protopteridae; genus Protopterus; species Protopterus annectens. The sequence continues at coordinate 697,203,607 of NC_056750.1, forward strand.
TCTGGAGTGACCTAAGTGCCTTTGTTATGTGGCGGATCCGAGCACCCGACAGGCAGCTGACAGTAACCTTCTCCTTGTTCAGCCTGGTGAGTGGAACATCCATGTGCCTTACTATAGAGTCTCCTATTACTAACGTGTTAGGTATGATGTTTTGTTGTGAGGCACACTGCTGAGGTGAATTGTGTGTTTTCTGGCTTGTGTTTGGGGGTGCAGGTTGCTTGCTTGTCTGCTTTGGAGGGCACTGTTTCTTTTTCAGATTGGTACCTAGTACCTCCGCATATGTTTTTGTGTATTTATGCGTATGTTTTGCCGGTGCTTGTTTTGTAGATTCATGTGTGACAGGTGGTGTGATGCAAGTGTGTCCCTTATCCTCTTGACTGTCTGTTACAGTCATGGGTTGAGAGCGCTTAGCCTCCAGTCTGACTGTGTATTTGCATCTTTCACAAGTGTTTGTGTCTAGAGGTAAAAGGAGAGGGTTGTCTGTATACCTGAGGCAGTTGTGACACTGCCTCAGGATGCCCAATTCCACCAGATGAACTGGAGAGTACACCTGAAGCTGACCTCTGGACATGCTTTGAAGAGTAAATTGAACTTAAGTCCTGCGGACGATCGAGGGTCTTATACTATATTATAATAGTGCTGTCTAGGAAATTTGGAGAATAATAGTGCTGTCTAGGAGATTAGGACAATCACAGGCCAATTGAGAAAGTTCAAGATCACATGACTCGTGCATGTGTACTCTCATTAGCACAGGCTAGTAATGTGCATTAGATGCCTCATGTGCATGTGTACTACCTCTATCAGAAACATTGCTTCTTTTAGTTTAGAGACTTTTGAGGAGGTTTTATATGGGGACCATGTGACAAACTTCTTAATATTCTTGAAGCCAAATAGACAATACCAGCATTGCAAACACCAGTTTGCAGTCTTCTCTCTCAACTGCCCAGATTTTTGCAGAATGTTCAGATTTTTCCCTCATATTTTTTGTTTGTTCTTCATAAAATTTGTGGATTTCAGACAAATCACAGAGGAGTAAGTAACAAAATAATGATATGCATTTGGGTTTCAGACTTCCTATCCTTCAGAAAATGCATGCAAAAACAAATCTTGTTATTCTAGCATCTAAGTTTATGTGAGAAATATTTAAAATGTGTTCCTACTTTTGGGTCTCTGTCCCACCAATTCTTTAAGTTTTGTCCAGATTTCTTGTGCTAAGAGGTCAAGAGGTATGTCTGCATACTAACCCTTGCTCACTCTCCAGAGAGATGCATCTGACTCTTAGAGTAATCATTTGGACAGCTACCATTATCCACAGAATTTTCAGGACAAGGGGGGGGGGGTGGAAATGGGTTTCAGGTTTTTCACCTATATTACACAAGCATGTACACCCTCACATCTTGGGCAATTTAGAGTGCCCAATCTAGCTTATGGTATATCTTTTGAATGTGGAGGGAAGCTACAGCACCCAGAGATAACCCATGTGAACACAGGGAGGACATGCAAGCTACACACAGCATACGCCCCAGCCAAGAATTGAACCCGAGAGCCTCTCACTGTATCCTATTACCAAGATGCAGATGCCAATGGAAGCTAAACAATTCCTGACTTCCAGGCCTTGCACACAATATTACAGCATCCTTTCTCAGAAATGATGCTATACAAAAGGTTTAGTCTATTACAGAAGGGCATTTTCACACATCTACAGTATTGGAAACACAGAACTCTTAGATACTGCAGCACATTTTGAAGACAAGAGACTTTGTACTGCCAAACAAATGGTAGCCAGGAAATTAAATGCACTGATAATTAATATCTTTGAAAGCTGGTAGAGACTTTCCATAGGCTCATAGGCTCATAAACTGCAGGAAGAAGCAAACTGCACCTCCAAGTAAGCAAGCAACAGCTTCAAAAGCAGTTATAAGCTATGTGCCATTCCACTTTTTTCCCTCTTTAAAAATCTTATGCAAGCATACAAAACAGAGCACAGTACTTGCATTCTATTTCTGTCTTATTTAAAAGTTAATGTTGTTGATAACAGTCACTTTTTGTAATTGAACAATTTTTAATGGAAAAAGTAAACAGGTACTGATGTTATTCACAACACTCTCATCTTCCTGAAATGAGTCTGTACTGTGCACCCTCAAAGGTAATATTGTGACATGGCTATGTGGCCAGAAGTATTGTGAGGTACATTTCACTCAGGTACATTTCTCTGTGTGAAGACCTTTGAATTTATACTGCAGTTATGATCCAACTTCAGCATTATCATAAGCATGTACTGTATAACATCAGTGCTGCAAATTCATCATGGTGTACCCTTGCTGATGCTGGACTGATATTTTCAGTAAAACAACTTGTTAATCTGAATAACTATAAAATATGTCAAAGTGCAATTCCCTGAGTCACAATCTAATAATGTAAGCCTAAGCAGGAGGGCAATTCTGTTGAAAAAACAGTTTTTTATCTAGAGCTGCTCAAATTTCAGATTCCTTTTTTCCCCTCAGTACATTTTCTATAAAAAAAAAAGTTCTCATACTGAAAAACATGCTATCTTCACATTTCAGCTTTCTCCACAATCGTGTCATCGAGCACATGACATGATGATGAGATCCTTGGAGGCATTTAGCTATTCAGGCAGCATTTTTATTATTTTGATTAATGCAATATAATAATATAGTAATTTATTTTACTATATTATTATAGTAGTTGTCGCCTCACAGTTAGACGTTGCACGTTCAATTCTCAGTTAGAGCGTCTTCTGTGTGTCGACATGCATGAATGGGCGTTCCTTCGTTGAAGGTTGTGCGTTAGGCCCAGCAAGCCAGCACGTAAAAATCTACTTCCAATCATTAGCAGACCGTAGTTCCCCTGTGGCGACCCCTAACCGGGAAAAGCCGAAAGACTCCCAGTAATATAGTAATTTATTTTAATTAATGCTTCAAGATAAAATGCATTTTCACTTTTTATTTTCTTCATTCTGTTATTTGCCACAATTAAAATACTATCATATTTATAGAATTTCAGAACTGCCTTTATATTATTTAAGCATTTCAGGATTGTTTTATTAAGCAATAACTGTGTTATAAACGGTTGTTTTAAACAGGTAGTGAATTACCACTGATAACATTTAAACAGATGATTGAAGTGTACTTTTATAAATAATTATGCGAATTTATGTGAATCGAGCCAAAAGAAATTACACAAAGAGAAAACAAAATCACTCACTTCTTTGTTAAGGTGTTATAGGAATAAACCTCAATGAACTTTTTTGTTATTTTTCATTTTCAGGGTGAATTTTTTTGAAACCATTTCAAGTATTTATAATATTTGGTAATAACTGGAGACCTGATTATATCCATTATGTAATACATGCAGCACATTGATTAGACTTTGCAATCAAGATAAAAATAACCTTACTTTATTAAGGTTTATACATAAGAACCTGGATGATTTAAGCTTGCTATAACAAGATTTTTACCTTTGAAAATGACACTTATAACAAAACAGACAAAGCATGACCCTACACACTGAAGTTACCGTCGATCTGTTGGGGGAACTAACCAATTTTATACTGCCACACAGAAGGTGGCCAGAAAAGAAGTAGAATAATCCATTGGCATATTTTAAAACTGTTAGAAGCTTCTATCTACTGCAGTTCTCTTTTAATTAGTAGTTCATGTGCATTACAAAAAATATGATCAGAACTCTGAACATAACCATTTGGTATGTGTTCTCAAAATTAATTCAATAAATTCACTTCTCAAGCTTCATACTTAAGAATAATTTCTTGAAACCAATTCTGAAACGCATAATAGCTTGGCAAGTTTTTTTACGCCAAAGGTTCATGTTCACCCAATCACGCTAGCGGTGAGTGCTGGGGAGATTAATGAATACGCAGCGTTAAGGTATGTGTATGTGTGTGGCTGCATGTAAGAGTGTATGTAGAGGTATGAGGGCTGAGCTGTTGGACATGCTACACTTAAAGAAATCCCAAGCCCTCAGAGCCACACACTCCAGGGATCTAAACCTTGTCATCACAATAAACAAAACATGCTGGAGGGATAGGTTCCTGACCCAGAGACTCCCCAGACTCTGGAATAGATTGCCCATACATGTCAAGCAGAGTGCCTCTTTGGCCCTCTTCAAAAGGAACCTTGACGACTGGATGGGAGAAAGGAAATTCACCCCAGGGATCACATCAGTCGCCCTGCTAGACAGGGGTCTAGGGGAGTAAATAGTGTGGGAAGAAATAGCCAGGGAATTGTTATGGCTAGGCTTATATAGGCCCTAGGGCTGATAGCCTAGTACCAACCTATGAACCTATGGCCTTGTATGTTAAGCAGCAATTGCCTCTGAGTAGGTGATATGCCACAAAGTATAGCTGAAGTTTTTTTTTAGAAGGTCAGCATAGGGCATCTGCTTTAGGTCTGTAATTCTTTTAGTGAGGTACTTCTGTGGCCCTTCCAGTTGTTGCAGATGTCTTGTGAGGTACATACCAAATGGGGCATTGTACTCTATAATGGGTCTAATGAGGGATGAGTACAGTGAGACAATGACCTCATTTTTTCTACATGAAAAGCCCTTAGTGATGAGGTGTGCCACATAGAAGGATTTTCTGATTGTTGTGGCGATGTGGTTATCGAAGGTGAGACCACAGTCCACCTGTGTCCCTAAGCCACTTATCACACTTCCGGTATTTAGTGTACTGCCTTACTTGGGGTACAGTGTTTTAAGAATAAACATCACATACTTATGGTCTGACATAATCAGAGAAGATAAGACTAGGAGAGTGGGACAAGTAGACGCTACAATGGTGAAGTCCAGATTCAGAATACCTTGGCATCGATCAGATTCACCAGTGATTTGATCCAGGAAATGCCTATTTATCCAATTGAAAAGTCTCTGGCATATGCTGCATTTGTGGTATAGATGCTCCAGTCTATGGCTGGGTAACTGTAGTCACCTAGAATTATAGAATTATTGCTTATAGGAATTTCTGCTAAAACTACCAGGAATTTAACAGGTCATTTGGAAACATGAAGGGAATTCAGTTGCATGTCATAAGCTGGTAGCTTGTCTTGCCCGTGGTAAACTGAACTTCTAGGATCTCAAATTATGTGTCTCTAGTTACCAATTTAGATACGATCTTGGTCCCTGACAGATACGTATACAGAGGATCTCAAATTATGTGTTTCTGGTTACCAGTTTAGATACCATCTTGGTCCTTGATATATACGGATTCAGCAGATCTCAAATTATGTGTCTCTGGTTACCAGTTTGAATACAATCTTGGTCCTTGATAGATACGGATACCCCCACCCAGGTATGGAGGGAGTGTTTCCTTTACATTTAAACCTAGTCTCTCTAACTACACATACAAGTTCTTGTGCCAAATGCAGGAGTAAGTCAATATCAGGCAATGTGTTACTGAAACTCCTTGTTATATGGCCCGATGTGGCCTTAATGTGGTCCAATTTAGAGTCAGATGAATTTGCTAATTAGAGATGTTCATTAGCTGGATTCTGCCTAAAAAAGACACTATGGGGTAGCAAAGATATTTGACAGTATGCAGAAGTGCTTGAACGAGAAATGCAGGCCCACCCTTGCAAAACAAGTAGGACTATCTGTTGACTCATCCTGGGCTGATACATAGTGGATTTTCCTGGAATGACATCAGCTATTAAACCAATTGTTAAAGCCAATTATCTATTATTTATACTGAGGTGTCATTCCTGCTAAAGGAAGAATTCCATTGATGACCAGGGTTTTGCTTACATCTGTCACATGGCTAGAGAGTTGTGACATGTCTCTATATGTCCCTAAAGTTTATTTACTCCTACACAGGCTGGCACTGTATAGTAGTCATAGTTGTATTGGGATGAACCTTGTAATGTATGGGATCCTGGTACCTAAAACACAGCTGACAGTGACACTATCCTTGTTCAGCCTGATGAATGGAGAATCTGTATGCCTAACAAGTGAGTCACCAATCAGTACATTTTTTATCAGACATAGTTTACCATTACTTGATTGGGAGCAACCTTGTTGTTGGTGACTTGTTCATAGATTCATTGGTAGGTACTAGGCTATTGGCCCTAGGGCCTATGTAAACCTAGCCAAAAAGGTACCCTGGTTTTCGCCACCCAAGAAAAATATTCTCCTGTGCCCCTGTTGAATAGAGCCACAGAGGTGATCCCTGGGGTGAATTTCCTATTTCCCATCCAATCATCAAGATTTTTCTTGAAGTGTGCTAATGAGTAGCTTTGTTTGATACAGATAGGTAGTTTGTTCCAGAGTATGGGAAGTCTCTGGGACAGGAATCTATCCCTCCAACATGTTCTGTTTATTGTGGTGACAAGGTTTTGGTCCCTAGATTGTGTAGCGCAGAGGGATTGGGATTTCTTTAAGTGGAGCATGTCCAACAGCTCTGGGTTTGACATAGCTTTGTATGTTAGGCAGAGATCACCTCTGACTAGGGGATATGCGATGGAGTAAAGCTGGAGTTTTTTGAGACGGTCTGCGTAGGGCATCTGTTTGAGGCCAGTAATCCTCTTTATGAGGTATTTCTGCGGCCTTTCCATTTGTAGATGTCTTGTGAGGTACATACCAAAAGGGGCGTTGTACTCTGTAATGGGTCTAATGAGTGACGAGTAGAGGGGAACAATGACCTCTTTTTTCCTGGATGAGAAACCTTTTGTGATGAGGTGTGCCACGTAGAAGGATTTCCTGACTACTGTGGTGATGTAATTATCAAAGGAGAGACTACTGTCCACCTGTGTCCCAAGGTCTCATCAGACATTCGATGTTAGTTTTGGTGTGCTTGAAGTAGGTACATTGAGGGACTTCCACCAAGGCCAGTTCTGACTAGGGTTGCCACTCCTCCGTTTTTTTTCCAGACTATCCGGAAATCAAACTGATTCTCCAGTAGTCTGGAAAACACTGTACAAACTCCAGTATTCTGTTTCAAAAAGGAAACAGACTATCGGAGTTTGTAAATTGGCTGATTTACTATGCTTTTTTTTTTTACAGAAAAGCATAGTAAATCAGTGAAAGCAGGCAGCAGGAAGGAAAAAAGAGGGTGTTCCTTGCTGAGTGATGTCATCGCAATGTCACAAAATGGGCGGAATGTGGGGCGGGATGGGGTGGGCGGGTTACTGGTGATGCGAGGGGTGTGGCTTTACTCCAGTTTTCGCCACGAGGGAAGGTTGGCAACCCTAGTTCTGACAGTTTCTAGGAAGCTTTGTCAAGGACTTTTTTATAGCATCAGCATATGACATTTTAGTTTATGTTTGTAAATATGGAAGTGAGGTTGTGGTTAAGTGATACTCACTATGTATGGTTGTAGTTCATGAGAAAGATGTCTCCATGTTAGCTAGGCATTTACACCTTTCACAGACAGACTTATCTGTGTTAGGTTTGAGCTCAGTGTAAGTGGGTTTAGTAGACTGCATTTGCATACCAGTGCTAGGAGGCTAGCAATAGAAGAGGAACAAGTTTTCTTCATATTTTCAGTGTTATAAGCATTAGTTGGTTAAATGCACAAGGCAGCTAAGGGGGCTAAGAGAAGACTGTGGGAGTACTATCAGAATAGTATAAGTGATACAGCAACACACAACCCAGAGGCTAAGGGAAAGCTGGGGGAGTACTGTCTGAAGATTATCAGTAGTGCAACCAGAGCAACATGCAGCATGAAGGCTAAGGGAAAGCTATGGAAGTGCTATCAGAATAGTATTAGTGGTGACAACAGAGGCACATATGAAGCACAGCGGCTAAGGGAAGGCTGTGAGAGTACTATCAAAATACCATTACCGATGACAACAGAGCCACACACAACCCAGAGGTTATGGTAAGGCTGTGGGCCTACTAAGAGAATAGTACTAGTGGTGACAACAGAGAGACATGGGGCACAGAGGCTAAGGAAAGGCTGTGGGAATACTAGTAGAATAGTATTAATGGTGACAACAGAGTGACACACAACCCCCAGAGGCTAAGCAAGGAGAAAAACAGAATAACGAATCAGAGCAGTCAAATTACAGTGATATTAATGTACACTGGCACACATTTGCAGTAATGGACAAGATGAATTAATATAGATGGTGTTCTATATCCAATAGTGTGTGTGTACATGCTTCCAGTTACACATGCATGCCAATAACATATTTTAATGTACCTACAATCTATATAATGCAGTTGCAAAAGTTGATATTTAGGAGGTAATTACATACAAATGGGATACTACTCTGCTTTGTTAAATCCAAGTTGCAAAAGATGGTGCCTCAGTAGTAATGTACCGTTCTGTCTCTCAATACTGATCCAATATGACTGAAAGTTTTCAGTCTGTCTGTTGCTAAGATTACAGGGGGATAGTGACTATGCAGCGCAGTGTACTATTGGTTTATATAAAAATGTGAGCAGAAATTGTGTTTGCTGTCTTTGATGCTTAATGAAGGAAGAATCGTTACTCATTACTGATAGCTTTGGATATGCTTAGCATCACAGTACAAAAATCATTTATTTTTCCAATAACTGCTTTATGCTATTCAGGGTTACTGAACTAAATGGACACAGAGTTTTAGATAAAAAGTACACAGTAGGAGACAAACATCTTAATGTGACATCACATTCTGTTGTTAAGATCTAGGAAAGAAACCAAATTTCTGATGATAATTGGAGGCAAAGGTCAATGTTATTCTGTTTTGCTATAGCTTGTGATTTAAGCACCTCTGCAGCAGGTATGGAATAAACTATATTATGGCTAATAGCTGTGCAAGACAACTTCATGCTTACATCTTCCTTGTAGCTGTCAGTTCCAATATCCACTGAAGTAAAACTCATTTCTTACAAATTTCATTTGCTGCCATGCTGGCAGATGTTTCTACAAGCAGTTACTAGGAACGCAAGCAATTAGTTTTTATTTTCAATGTTTGTACAAGATCCTGAACTACTGGAAAATATGTATAAATGGAGAAAGGTTACTGTTCCCAAGAGCTCTTTTATTAGATATGGGCACAATGTGTCAATACTGTTTAGTCAGTATAGCGTTCAGTAAAGCATCAGAAAACAGGTGAGAAATATGCATATATCTCATATCACTCTTAGAAATAGAGTTGCATTTCGTGGTTTCTTCTCATTCCTGCTTGGTCTGTTTCAGAATGTGTTTCAACTCTTTAGTATTCTTAAGGACAGAAGTCACACAAAATGCTAGCTGTGTATCAAATCCATGTTCACTAATACAGCTTTGATATGTTGAATTAAACATCTGCAGTATTCTATGTAAATGTTGCACATTAAAAGATTCCATTTCATTTGAGGAAGTTCTGTACATGGATGTGTAAAAATGGAAAGGACACCATGGCAGCCAGAGTCAATATTGTATGTATTACCACATTTGCAGCTATAATTTCACGTGGTTAATAAACAACTCTAATACCAACAAGAAACGTCATAAGAGAGGTGCTTAGCTATGGCCTGAGTTTTCAGATCTTGCCTGTTTTTTTTAGTATTACCTTTGAACTACAGCAATATAACCTTGTAAATAGCCATAGCAATGCACATGTATAAGCAGTCCTAGCAGTGCAAGCCTGAAATTGTCCCTGTGCCACGTTCACTGTTTTCTTACAAGATTATTAAATTAAATAAAAATTGGGAGGTCCAAATCCTTCAGCAGTTAATAACATATCATGTTTAACAACATTTACAAAGAGACCATTTTGACACCAGATATCTTATTTTGTTTTTAGTTAGTTAAAAACATACTCACAAAAATGTATATTCTTAAATATGATGCATACCTTTGGCAGTGATGGAGGTGCGGGACAGATTCATGTGCTTCATCCCTTTATAGAAACGACTCAACTGCTGACTGAAAAGCCATATACCTGGAATAGAAAATATCATGAATTAATACTGACAGAGCAGCCCAATATATGTTGTTTTGTCATCTTTGCCATTCAAATAATATTGAAATATCAACAGATATACAGGTTGTTTTTCCCCAGGAACATTACCACAGGCTTACCTAGATTGCAAGTTCTTCCCCAAACAGGAAGACAGAGAGAAATTAGATGAGTCCTGAACTGCTGAGAGAGTACTGCAGAGGTGACGCCAGTGGAGCTAAATGCATAGTTGTCTGCATACCTTCATCTCAGAACTAAAAGCCTTTAGTTAAAAAAAAAAAACAAAAAAAACTAAAAGCCTTTACTTCAGTGGGAATTCAGCTCCTCAGCACGTTGTCACTCTAATGATTTTAAACAATGGCTCCTAGGCAGCAAACAAAGTGAACCACAAGAGGGTAGATTTAGTACCATTGATTTGAAACGGTCAGAATTTAAGAATACAAATTCAGTTAAATTGAATGTAGTTAGTTAGCCAACACCTTGGTTTGCCGCATTTAAAAAAAAGTCTAAATGCTACATTAAAATTGTACCAAAACAAATACAATATTTAAAAATATCAGACAAAATGATACAGTACATTTATAAAAAGGCAACAGTTTTAAATTCCAAGGCTCAAAGTTCAGTCTTGTTAGAGTAATACTGAATGTGCAAAAAATGAGGAATTACAAATACTAAGACTGCTCTGTCTCAGAATATTCCCTTTTCTTAGAGGTATGGCATGCCTGGTGTTAAGACTATGCAAGTAGTAGGGATGGAAGGGGAGTACCTCCACGTTAGGGGATATAGAAAGCTTGCACATTGCAAAAAAACACAATTTTATGTGTGAATAGTGATTGTTAACATTCACTATAACATAGGTTTGCATTTTTTTTTGTAATTCCAGGACTCATAACTGCAGGACTCAGAATGATAATAGGGAACTAGCTAAAAGCTAAATCACTTTAATGATGTTAAAGTAGCAAATAATTAATATTACAATTCAAAGGAGGAATGACAGGCATTAAAGTTTGAGACTCCATGAAGAGTGCCACGAAGGACTCCAGACATTAGCCAGTTAAGAAGTGAATGCCCAAATCAGATGCATGTTATGAAAAGAGCTTATCTAGCATTGCATTTGAATTGTTAAGCATTTTATGTAGGAAAAGCCAGTAGAAAATTAAAGAAGCACATTTATGGGCATGATCATGCCATTAAGAATAAAAGTTCAGTCAATGTGTTGTTTAAGCATTCCATCAACTGTGCCACTCTTAAAAAGTTTACTTTCTTATGTTGTTCATAATACTGCAGAACATTTCAGAGGAAATAAGGAAGGTGAACTAACAGAAATGCAGTGGCAGATGAAACATAACACCAGTAGTGTAGTCCCTGGTTTACATGGGCCTATTAATTAGAATGTGTTTTAAAAGGAAGTAGTGAGTTTAGAAAATGCAAATGAACATTAGATGTGTGTAAATCATATGATTAATGACGTGACTGACCAACCCGGAGAGTCTAACCATTTGGCCTTTAATGACACTCTGTCTTTGATGAAAAGGATGGCAACTATGATATTCTACGAGTGTGTTTGTATAAGTTCTTTTCCTAAAAATGTTGGAAGAGAGTTCTCCAATTAAACTGTTTAGCTCAAAAAAAAGTCAGTAATGATGATAAATTTTTACGTGAGATGTATATTTTGATTGGAATGTTCAAAGAAAGGGGCTATCCCATTAAGCTTCTGACATCAGTAAAAAAGAAGTTATAAAAAATCGTTCTACGAGATTTAGCCCCATTTTAAGAGGTTGGGTGAGTACTATAATGACGGTAAATGTAGAAACACCTAAGAATGATGTTATGGTCTTGCAGTGCAATCATTTAGCATCATATTTGGCAAAAGGTTTATATAGGATATGGGACAGTATGTTTGACTCTGAATTGAAAAACAAATTAGGTGCAAAACGTAAAGCTCTATACAGCAGGGGCAGAAATATCAAGGAACTATTTGAACTTGACAATGAAAAGTTTAAAAAGACATACATCTCTAGGATGAGCAAATGTGGGGCATGCAGTAGCTGTAGGTTTATTAATGATAGTCCTTATGTGATTATTGAAACATACAGCAGGACACTGCAGTGTCCTGGACGTTGTACTGCAGTACAAAAGGAGTTGTATATATTGCTACATGTGTGTCATGCCTTGCGTTCTACATAGGCAAGACCACCAGGAAGTTACATGACAGAATTCTAGAGTATAATAGGGATATAAGAAAAAGAAAAGAGACCAGTGCTTTATATAAACAAATTTCTGATACATTTAATATATTCTTTACTGAAGCCATCCAGTCACTTGCTAACTCTCTACCGCCTGTATCCTCTAATCTACCCACCTCCTTAACTAACTCTCCACCTACTTTCCAACTACAACCTGTTCCTACATCCCTCATCTGCAACCTTCTTCAAAAACTCAAACCTTCTACCCCCTCTGCTGACCTCTTACCTGCTAAATATCTGCAAATAGCAGCTAAGGTTGTAGCTTATCCTATCTCTATCCTAATAAATAGAACCATAACAGAAGGTACCATCCCATCCATATGGAAAGTCTCCCATATAATCCCCCTACACAAAGGTGGCAACTCAACTGAACTTTCTAACTTTCTTCCAATTGCCCTACTCTCTCCTTTAGCTAAAATCATGGAAAAATGCATTCAACGTCAACTGTTAGACCACCTTCTACAAAACAGACTATTAGCTAGCTCTCAGTATGGCTTTAGACCCTTCCACAGCACCACTACTGCCCTCCTATCTTTTTCAGACCACATTAACAAAAACTGTAATAATAACATCCTCTCCTCTGCAACCTTTATTGATCTCTCAAAAGCATTCGACATGGTTAACCACGACCTATTGTTGAATATTCTTAAGTCCCTCTCACTTGATACTCAAGCACATAAATGGCTCAAGTCCTACTTATATAACAGGCAACAAGCAGTGCTGTGGAACAACAGTCTATCCACCCGTCTTCCTGTCACCCTTGGTGTACCCCAAGGTTCTATTCTAGGCCCTCTTCTATTCTCCATCTTTATAAATGATCTAACTTTAAGTATCCCCCAAGCTACATGCATACAATATGCAGATGAGTCCACATTAATATGCTCAGCTACAGATCCATCTGAACTGCAGTCCCTCACCCAAAATGTCTTTGAACTAGTAGAAAAATATTTTTTACAGCGTTGTCTTCTCCTTAACCCCATAAAGACTAAACTATTGATCTTTACTTCTACACAAAAGTCCACCCCAATTGACCTCATTATTAAATCTAATAATGGCACGATCATATCTCAAGACACTACCACCAAACTCTTAGGAGTAACTATTGACCACAACCTGAACTATGATACTCATATCAATACTACTATAAAATCAGTTAACCAAAAACTAGGCTCCCTCTATATAATTAAATCCTTCCTTACTCCCATAGCTAGAAATACTTTTGCCCATACCCGCCTTATCTCCACCCTCTTCTATGCCTCTTCTATATACACAAATCTATCTAAAAGCAACCTCAACAAACTGGCAGTCTCCTACAATAACATTGCCAGATTTGCTACCAGCTCCCCATTCAGAACCCACCACTGCCAAAATCTGAAGCAACTGGGTTGGCTGGAACTGTCTAATCAAATTATATTCCACCAACTGATTATTGCCCATAAAACCCTTAATCATCCATTTAATACACCAATTCTCACAAGTCTAATCAGCCCATATAAAAATCTCACAAACCTACGCTCAGCAAATAAACTACTGGTATCTAGACAAAAGCCCAACAATAAAGCAGGAGATTCCCTTTTTTCTAACACTGTGGGAAAAAGATGGAACCTTCTACCTGTTGAACTCACATCTCTTTCTTCAACTGCACTATTCAAAAAGAAACTCAAATTATACCTTACAAGCCACTGGCTATGTTCTTGTACTAACCCTGACTAAGATCTCTCTTCCTGTCATCCTAGATTATAGCACCAATTTAATACTCACTCTATAGCCACTTTAAGACCACTACCTTCTTAGTTAGACTTTATATACCCTTGAAAGACTGTATTGTTATTTTTCTGCCTTATAGCTAAGTCACTGCCCTCAACTAATTCTCCAGTCTTGTATATATCTATTCTATTTTCCTGTGCCTTATTTATAATTTTCTCTTGTGAATCTCATACATCCTTCTGAATACTCTTTCTTCTACTATTTGTTGGTCAGCTACACAAGAAAAGGGGGGGAGAGGATTTTCTATATTCCTTTTGCTGTTTTTGTATCATCAATGCTAAGTTACCATGTAACACCTGTTGTGTCTGACAAGTGAACTGTAACCGAAGTTGTAATATTTTGTGTGTTCTTTTTTTTTTATGTGGAGCTTTTCTCCCCGGGCCTCTACTGAAAATGGACATATATCCAGTTAGACTAGCCTGGTCAACAAATGTAAAATAAAAATGCCCACTAGAGAATGCAATGACTATAAAAAAATTATATTTTTTGTGATAGACAAAACAAAAGTAGGGATGAGAGGGGGTGACCCTGAATTAGGACTTTTAAACAAAGAGTTGGAATGGCAACTTGATTAAATGCCAAAGAGAAGCCAGGCATTAATGACAATACATCTCTGTTGTGTGTTCTAAAAAGGAGAGCAAAAGAGGTTTGAATTTTTTTTATTTTTTATGTGAAGTTTATACTTGATGGATCTGTTTTATTTGGGTCAAAGTACTTATGATCTGCCTTTTGCAAAGATTTGTTTCATTTACCATTTTAACAGCAGGCTAAAGTTGTTTTCACTGACTCTGATGATGCCTTAATATTTTTCAGGCGAAAGCACTTAGTCCGTGAATTTTGTATGTCTATTTTATGTTTTAATAGTGTGGAAACATTAAAGTGAGTGCTTTTTCTTTACCACGGGCAGTGGCTTTCTTATTTTTCCATTCTTTATGTTTTAGAAGTTTTCATTTGGAGTTCATTGTTCTGTTGTTTTATTATTGTGTAGCCAATATTTTGCTGGTCAAGATTGCAGGCTTTTGATTCTGTAAACTATTTACATATATATGCATACATGCGCCACACACATGTATATACACACACACACACACACACATATATATATATATATATATATATATATATATATATATATATATATATATATATATATATATATATATATATATATGTATATATATATATATATATATATATATATATATATATGTATATGAGTCTGCTGAAAAAGAGCAAGTGACCAAATCATCGACATTTGCAAGATCAACCAAACCTGAAAAGGTTGAGTTTGCAAATGTTGATTTGCTACTATGCATTTGCCAAGTAAACATCTCAGCACATGCAAAAAAAATCCTTAAATATGTTTTTTGCAGATGCAAGCCCCCTGCATCTCAATCAAGCCTTCTAATTATATATACAATCTTGGGAAAAGGGCATAGTTTCCTACCCTGAGAATTGTACAGTCTCGCACACCTGTCAGCCATAGGCGACGAAATTTTAACTCAACTCAACAGATGTTTTCCAAAAGGGGATTCAATTAACATCAATTCCCACATAGATATATAAATATATGTTCAAAGTTTCACTACTTTGAACCCCACTTCACCGATTCTACTTGTTCGAAGTAGTGAAACTTCTAACATTGACTTTGGCAGTCACACTACAGCGCGGAATGGGGATATTCCCTTTTCCCCACTGTAGTGCAATCTCGGAGTTGGTATATTTAAGTAGGGGGGTGTGGGGAGCACAGTCCCCCACATGGGGGGGTGCATGTTTTGGTGGGGGTTTTTTTTGGTTATCCCGGGGAGCTAGACTTCAGCGAAAGTGCACTTTCATTTAAGTGGACTTTCGTTGAAGTGTAGGGTCTACTGCTCTATTTCGAAGAAGTGTATTTTCGATGTAAAGCAGTACACCCATATATATATATATATATATATATATATATATATCCAACAAAATTAAGTAGGCTATGTAGATAAATCAGTGCTCCAACAACAGAAAGTGTATGTAAAAATATATATAAGAGCACTGAACCACAGCTGATTAAAACACTGCTTTAATGAGAATAAGAACAACGGTGAGCACTTTCGCAGTCAAGCTGCTTCCTCAGACAATTCAAACTAAGCCAATTCATACATTTAAATATACTTTCCACATGGTGACATCACATCAATTCAACATTTAAAGGTACATCAAAAAATATATATACAAAATATATAAAAAAAACAACAAATAATAAAACAGTCCTTAACTGACTATAAATATTTTAAAACATTCATTCATAAAAATTAATATATAACAAACCTCTCATCTATGTAAGGGTCTATTGATTAGTACAGGTTGAATGGACAACTTGTCATTATGTCCTCTACCCATATTCGCCCTCATCCTAATAATCCATTTAAGCTCACTGTTTTCAACCCTGTTTCTAACAGGCCCCTGTCTAGCATTAGATGGTACCTTTTCAACAACCATAAACCTAAACTCATGTCCTGCCCCCACAGCTATAGCATGTTGTGCAAAAGCATTGGTGTCAACATGTTTAGATATGTCATAAAGGTGTTCCCTAATCTGATCTCGTAACCTACGTGTGGTCATACCTATATAAAAAGAAAAACATTCTACACATAACCTAGAGATACCAAGTTGGTGGAATTACAATTTGCTCTCAGATGAAAGCTCAGTTGTCTCCCTTGGCTTAGTTTGAATTGTCTGAGGAAGCAGCTTGACTGCGAAAGTGCTCACCGTTGTTCTTATTCTCATTAAAGCAGTGTTTTATTCAGCTGTGGTTCAGTGCTCTTTTATATATTTTTACATATATTTTCTGTTGTTGGAGCACTGATTTATCTACATAGCCTACTTAATTTTGTTGGTTATATTTGGTATTCTTTGACTGGCTGTGTAGGAACATAGCATTGGGCATAGTGAAAGTGCCTGAGCTAGACTCTACACCTGTTATGAATAGTTCCCATGGAACGGGAAGAAAGGACATCATTCCTCTAATTGAATACCGAGAAAATCCATTTCTGAATTTTCAGCCTAAGGCATTGGATTTATAAACAGATACGGTCTGTGAGTATGATGCTACTACTTTTAAAAGAGACTTCTTGAAGTTAGAAAATGACGTATGAAAACTGAAACGTTTGCAGATGGAAAGGTTTCATCTTGAGGCTTGTTTAAGCCTCAAGATTGTACCTCGTGCCCTCGTATGGGAATACTTATAAAGATTTGCTACTTAAAGGGCAACATATCAACAAGAACACCAGCTTCCAATATATGCATCTCCTCTTTGATTACTTTAAACTGGAGGAAGATGTCTTATCTGTTAATGTCAGTAGAATGCAGACTGATCTTTATAAGAAATATCCTCCCATGGCGGTGGATGTTAAGATGGACCAGCTCATAGATAGTATTGCTATATTTGAATCACAACTGCTCGTTTACAAAAAGAAGAAACTGCAGAGGGATTCCTCTGATTTCTCTAACGACCGTGTTTTTGCTTGGCCCAGGAATATAACAATAACTCTAATGGTAATTTACAGAGTACCTCTGTTCCTGCAGACTCGGCAAAGGAGAACAATAATTTCACCTTAATAACTCTACATACTCCCCAAATATGGGACACTAATATGCATGAATGCACACGCAATACTATGCCCCTACCTGCTGTGACTTCGACCAACTCTTCTGCTGTTGCTCATATTCAGAGTGGCGCGCGAAGGAAAGAAGGGGGACAAATGACAGCAGATGGATCATCAGTTGGTGAAACCACACTTAATGTAGCAAATGGGGCACATTCCTTCAGTTCTCTGTTCCCGATTAGAACTAACCATTTTCAGGAGAGGTCGCGGAGTCATGGATGGGTGAAACGGAAAGCACCAATGGAGAACAACAACAACTCACAAACGCTGAAAAGGATGTGGCAGGGAAACAACGAACACTAGTGTGGAACATATCAAAATGGACTTTTTTGGAATATGAGTTAGCTGTACTTCAGAAAGGTATGACTTTCATACCATCGGACAGAATGTCCTTAACTGATAACATTATTTAACTTAAAACATTTACGCGCAATATCATGTTGAAGCTACTATATGGGGGGGGGGGGGACATGCAGGACACTGTTGGTCCAGTTAAAGCTTTTAAAAGACCTAGTAGTTATGTTCCCATGGTTAATGGGGTTGTTGAAACATTTGAAAGAATGTATTTGAAAGACATTTATAAGCTTTACGACAATAATACCAAGACCAAATGTGTCTGTAACTTGAATGCATATGAGAAGCAAGCCTTGAATAATTTACGGCAGGATACAACTATTTCCATTAGACCAGCCGATAAAGGGGGTCCGTTAGTAGTGATGGACCAAGGATGGTATAGGATGGTTATGTCAGACATGTTGAATGATCCTATAGCCTATGAAAGTATTACACATAGGGATGTTGAGAGATGTATTATATCTATTCATAATGGATTATTTGAGTGTCTACAATGTCATAGTATTGACCAGGAATTGTTTAAATATCTATTGGTGAAAGAACCTCTTATACCCATAATTCAGGGCCTCCCTAAAATCCATAAACACCCCATTGAATCACCTATGAGGCCAATAGTGGCGGGTGGAGGATGGGCTACAGAGCCTCTGTCATTGTACATTGAACAACAACTGAAACCAATAATACTTAAGAAAAATATATCCTAAGGATTACGAAACAGTTTTTAGAGGAGCTTTATGATTCTGTTGCTGATAAACCACCCTCTGACACCTGCATTATGGCAACCCTAGATGTGCAATCATTATTCACAGTTATTCCCAATTGTCAAGGGATAGATATGTTAAAACGATATTTAGTGGATGATGGTACCTATGATTCTAATAAAACTGATCTAATATGTTTTCTTTTAGAAACTGTTTTGGAGAACAACCTGTTCCTTTTTGAGAATAGGGTGTTTAGACAATGAGCTGGCGTGGCTATGGGCACATCTTGTGCCAATAGCTACGCCAACATAGTTATGGCTACCTGGGAAAAGGAATATGTGTTGAAGGAAGGCATGGGCTTCCCTATAATATTCTTCCATCAATTTGTGGATGATCTCTTCCTTCTGTGGGAGGGAGATGAGCCCAGTTTTTCCCGGTTTGAAGAATTCATTAATAATACAACTGACTTCTTGAAATTCACAGCTAGTACCTCTAATACATCAATTGAGTTTCTCGATGTATGTATTTGTAGGTCTATGCAAGGAGATTTTAACACAGAAATATATAGAAAATAATGCTATAGGAATACCTGTTTGGAACGTAATAGTATGCATCCTCAGCATATTTTTAAGAACGTGATGAAAGGCCAAGCATTGAGAGTGTCAAGATTAACAGCTGATGATGGGAAATTCAGTGGCGAACTTGCCAACCTTGGTAAATCCTTCCTTGAGAGAGGATATTCTAAGGAAGACGTTAACATGACACTTGTACAGGCACATACTATGAGGACAGGCTTAGGTAAACCCTATTGTTCTAGGATGAACAGGTCAGCAATGGATGTCAATCTTAGGGAAAAGTTTATGAGAGTTCCAGTGACCTATTCTAGTAACATTCATTTGTTAAAAAATGTGTTTTATAAGAACTGGAATGTACTTTGTGCTGATGAAAGAATAAGGCGAGTGGTTGGTGATGTTCCACATTATGCATTTAAGAAAAAAAAATCCTCAAAAGAATTCTCTGTGGCCCTAAGTTGGACCCTCAAAAAGATAGCCATATTTTA
Organism: Protopterus annectens; assembly: GCF_019279795.1. Lineage (NCBI taxonomy): Eukaryota > Metazoa > Chordata > Ceratodontiformes > Protopteridae > Protopterus > Protopterus annectens. The sequence continues at coordinate 697,223,272 of NC_056750.1, forward strand.
GGGTCTGGGTATGGTACTTTACCATGTAAACAGTGCAATTTTTGTAGGTATCTCGATACCTCAGGTGGATTTCACCATCTGGACACAGGGAGACAATTAAGCTTTCATCTGAGAGCAAATTGTAATTCCACCAACTTGGTATATCTAAGTTATTGTGTAGAATGTTTTTCTTTTTATATAGGTATGACCACACGTAGGTTACGAGATCGGATTAGGGAACACCTTTACGACATATCTAAACATGTTGACACCAATGCTTTGGCATGACATGTTATGGCTGTGGGGGCAGGACATGAGTTTAGGTTTATGGTTGTTGAAAAGGTACCATCTAATGCTAGACAGGGGCCTGTTAGAAACAGGGTTGAAAACAGTGAGCTTAATTGGATTATTAGGATGAGGGCGAATATGGGTAGAGGACTTAATGACAAGTTGTTCATTCAACCTGTACTAGTCAATAGACCGTTACATAGATGAGAGGTTTGTTATATATTAATTTTTATGAATGAATGTTTTAAAACATTTGTAGTCAGTTAAGGACTGTTTTATTATTTGTTGTTTTTATACATTTTGTATATATATTTTTTGATGTACCTTTAAATGTTGAATTGATGTGATGTCACCATGTGGAAAGTATATTTAAATGTATGAATTGGCTTAGTTTGAATTGTTTGAGGAAGCAGCTTGACTGCGAAAGTGCTCACCGTTGTTCTTATTCTCATTAAAGCAGTGTTTTATTCAGCTGTGGTTCAGTGCTTTTATATATTTTTTTCAGATATATATATATCTATATATCTGTGTGTGTGTGTGTGTATAGATATAGAAAGAAATAAAAAAATCAAAGGGGTTAGTTTTACTGTATGCAGCTGATAACATTAGGCAGGATTTGGTTCTTTAGGATGGTGTAATTCTTTTGGGATTTCTTGGCTACCATACCCTTCAACTGTCCCTAATGTCAGGGGAAACTCCACATGTCAGTAGAATTTTGCTATGTCTCTCCTAATTCCCTTAATTAGAGATGTTGTAAAATATTTGTGCATTACATGCAATAATAGTACCATTAATTAAAATTAGACTCCTTTTATTTTAGAAAATACATTCTAATTCACATGCATTAGTTTGTTAACACTTTAAAATATTGTCATTAACATTGAAAGGCTCTGCAAGTTCCTTTTTACTTTGTTTTTCTGTGATTCTATGGCTATTGTGTATTAGGAATTGAGTTTAATACTTTTGGTGGTTCATTTTCTCAGTGATCTAGTTTACTTTGGTACCAACAGGTTATGTAATCATTTTAGAGCAGCTGATATTTTTAATGAGCTGAAAATCACTTCAGCTGCTTATGGTTTTGTGCTTAAAGAAATGCCAGCATTTGTGAGGTAAATTCTATTTCTCTTGCCTAGGACAAGTTAGCTAATGCTTTCAGAAAAAATAAACACATATGTAGGTTTAGCCTTTTTCTGCTTTATTCCTATACCTATATATCAGGTTTAAAAATAAAAAAAAAGAAACATGAGACACCATCCCCCACTCTGGAATCATAGATAAACTTACTAAGCTGGGCACTAATCCCTACATCACTCGATGGGTTGCCAACTGGCTTACTGACAGAACCCACACTGTAAAAGTAGCTGACTCCAAATCCAGCTCCAGACAAGTGACAAGTGGAGTACCTCAGGGTTCAGTCCTGGGACCTCTCTTGTTTGCTATCTACTTCTCTGAAGTACAGGCCAACACTAAGGGACTCTGGCTAACGAAGTTCGCAGATGACTGCAAACTGGGAGCCATTATTGAATCCCCAAATGATGTCGATACTCTACAAAAGGGCCTTACAGAAACAGATGCTTGGTGCCAGAGCCATGGGCTCAAGCTCAATGCCAAGAAATGTATAGTTATCCCCTTTGGGAAAAAACATGTACCCGTGAATTACCACATAGGTGGCAGTACACTAAACACCGAAAGTGTGATAAGAGACTTAGGGACATAGGTGGACAGTGGTCTCACCTTCAATAACCACATCGCCACAACAGTCAGGAAATCCTTCTATGTAGCACACCTCATCACTAAGGGCTTTTCATCCAGAAAAAAGGAGGTCATTGTCCCACTGTACTCATCCTACATTAGACCCATTATAGAATACAACGCCCCATTTGGTATGTACCTCTCAAGACATCTGCAACAACTGGAAAGGCCGCAGAAATACCTCACTAAAAGAATCACAGGCCTAAAGCAGATGCCCTATGCTGACCGCCTTAAAAAAACTCCAGCTATACTCTATCGCATATCGTCTACGCCGAGGCGATCTCTGCATAACATACAAGGCCATGTCAAACCCAGAGCTGTTGGACATGCTACACTTAAAGAAATCCCAATCCCTCAGAGCCACACGCTCCAGGGATCTAAACCTTGTCATCACAATAAACAAAACATGCTGGAGGGATAGGTTCCTGACCCATTGACTCCCCAGACTCTGGAACAGACTGCCCATACATGTCAAGCAGAGCACCTCTTTGGCCCTCTTCAAAAGGAACATTGATGATTGGATGGGAGAAATGAAATTCACTCCAGGGATCACATCAGTTGCCCTGCTAGACAGGGGTCCACGGAAGTAAATAGTGTGGGAAGAAATAGCCAGGGAATTGTTATGGCTAGGCTTGTATAGGCCCTAGGGCCGATAGCCTAGTACCAACCTATGAACCCATTAAGATCTGTGAAGTAACTGAGTACATGTGGGTCATAGTTACTTGTTTTGTTATGGCTAGTATTTTGGGGTATGGCTTAATATTTTCATTTAGTCAGGCAGGAGTTTTTGGTTAGAGTTAAGAGACTCTCTTCATTTTTGTTGGGCTGCTTGGGTGAGTAGACTGTCAATATGTAGATCCTAAGTTTTGGGTCAGAGTCTAGCAAAGGGTCAGTTTTTAATTGCACATGATTTCTCCAAACTTTTGTCATTTATTACATCATCATCATTTACTTGTAAGATTGGCTTTTCTTTGCAATCCGTAAGGTTTGTCTTTCTTTTCTGTAAATGATAATACACTGCATATTAGGTAGTCTTTTTGGTTATTTTGGTGACAATAATAATAACTGTGTGTATAGCTAGATAAAGCACAGTTGGACATAATGGTTGAGGTGTTCATGCACAAGGTACAAGGTTTAATACTGATCTCCTGCAAATGCACGTATAAAGTTTGCACATTCATAGGTTCATAGGTAGTTACTAGGGTTGGAAACCAGAGGACCATTGAGGAGCCTATCGCCAATTCCCAGTTGCCCACAGACACTGTACTGTTAAGTGACTTGCTCAAGGTCACACAGTAGACAGATGAGAGATGAGGGAATCAAACCCCCATTGCAGGAGCCTTCCTGTGTCCTGACAGAGTGCTCTTCAAACAGTCTGGAGATATGCAGAGCTGAGTATATTTTTCTGGCACTTCAGAGTTGTGTACTGGTAATTGTTGTTTGACTAATTTTATATTATTGTTGGCTGACTTCAGAGTTGTGCACTGTTATTTTTGCTTTACTGTATAGTTTTTCAGATCTCTGCTGAAGGTGTTGGTTTTCCCATACCCACCCTCCCTCCCTAGTCCTGTCCTGTTGTTTAAATTTGGAGGCTTTTGCAGTTGCCCACCCCCACTGTAGATTTGATCTGGGACACTCCCCCCAGTCCCATCTCTTTACATCATTCCACCTAATAGACTCCTTCTGCCCTTGTTTTTAGTCGTTTTTAATTTAATTGCATTTTTTAAACTGTTTGGTCTAACATTGCTACATACTCAAGTGTGCTAGCTTGCACTGCATTTGAATTGTTTTTACTGCTGTTTTAGCTACTTTTCTGTATATATATATATATAAAAAAAATACCTTTCCTGTAACTAGTGTAGTCCAGATTCAGATTTGCTGTATCCAGGACTGTATGTAAGCTTGTGAGCCCCCCCCCCCCCCCCCAAAGCTTTCTGTGTTGGAGGGAAGCTGGGACTGGTAAACTCTAGGTAACCTATCTACCACATAAAGAGTGGTTCTGGCCTAGAAATTATAGTTATTGGACGTTTGCGCAGTTTTTCCATCTCTCTCAACTTTCTGATTTAAAAGCCCGCATTTGCACTTGTTTTCCCCCTTTCCTGTAACTAGTTCAGTCCAGATACAGATTCTTAGTTTTAGCACTTGAATTTGCTTATTTGTGATCAGCACTTGTTCAGAACTTGTAAGCACTAAATAACCTACTAATTACTACAGCACTCAACCTTCCTCATTACCTAGAGGAAAACAGTTTTGGTACTTACTTTCCTTACTTGCTTAGAGAAAAAAGCTCTTGTACTCACTTTCCTCACTTATCTAGAGGAAAATAATTTTTTATTCAGGCATGTCCAAGGGTCAGCTCCCAGTGTTCTCTCCTGTCTATCTGATGAATCTGGGCATCTTGGGGCAATGTAGAAATTGCCTCATGTACACAGACAACCCTCTTCTCCTACCACCCAACACTACACCCTGTGAGAGATGCACTTATCTAGCCAAACTGGAGGTAAAGCTCTCTCCAATCAAGACTGAACTTAACAGTCAAGAAGAGAAGGTAAACACTTGCACCACACCACACTCATCACATAGTCTCATTAAATCTAAATCACCAAAATCAACACATAGAAACACAAAAACATTCACGGACGTTCTCAATAATAATCTGTCTAAGCAACAGAGACCTCCAAAGCAGAAACGCAAGCAACCTCCATCCCCCAACACAACCCAAATGACACATAGCCCACAGACTCAGTGTGCCACTCAACCACAGCCAATAAGGCAAAACAACGTACCCAACACACTAGTCATAGGTGACTCTCACTAGTCATAGGTGACTCTATAGTCAGGTACACTGATGTCCCACTCACCAGGCTAAAAAAGGAGAAGGTTACTGTCAGCTGCATGTCGGGTGTCAGGATCCGCCACATAACCCACGCACTCAGGTCACGCCACAACAAGTGCAAATATGACTCTGTCATTGTCCATGTTGGTGTGAACGACTTGAGACGTACCTCCCTGGACTACAAGAAAAGAGACATGGAAGAGCTCTCCGATATTGTAGCCCAGGTAGGTATGACCCTAGCCCTGAGTAGCATTCTGCCATCACCCAGAATGATGCCGCAGTACAAGGACAAAATGATTGACTTAAACAATTGGCTAAGCTTCTGGTGCCATTCTAAGGGGATCCAGTATCTGTCTGCCTGGGATGACATGGTTGACAGACCATGATGCTTTGCCAGAGATGGCCTGTACCTGTCACCCCTTGGATTCTGGATACTGGCTAAGGTTCTTGTCGCCCTTATAGTGCCTTTTTAGGCAAGGTTCAAATGACAAATTCACCACCGTAACAGGAACGGGCAAGCAAAAACTGAGGGTGATGCTACTCAATGCTAGAAGTCTAAATCTCAAAATGCACTCACTCGAGGCACTCCTTAAAATGGAGAACATCAATATCTGTGCAGTGACTGAGACCTGGTTCAAGGCTCCAGAGAGCACCCTGCACTACCAGGCTATAACTCATACCACACTTTTCAGCCATGTAACCTGGACCGGAACACCAAAGCAGAGGTGTGTCCATATTCATTAAGGATATCCACACCTCCAGGCTAGTTGCTCAGCATAATGCAGCCGAGGTTATTCAAGTGCAACTAACTCTGGGCAAAACTACAATCCAAATTGTAGCTTGCTACAGATCCCCCACCATGCCCCAGGATTCCCACTCCTCTTTTCTTGATGTACTGGAAAATATTAGAGTTCAACCAAACACCCTAATAATGGGTGATTTCAACTACTCCACCATTAACTGGGAAAACTACTCATGTACCAACTCCTTCGCTCAACGCTTTCTGGAATTCATAAACTCCAATGCCCTGGATCAACTTATCCACACCCCCACCAGGGGCAACAATATCCTAGATCTAGTCGTTACCAACATGAGTGACCGGTGTTCCACACCTGAAGTCAACGCCTCATTGGTCCGATCCCACCATAAGCTAATTACCCTAGATATCCACATCCTGCCCCCACCGCCCATTAAGGAAACCATGGTAAAAAATTTCTGCAAAGCCAACTTCATGCTTCTTAAGACAGAAGTGGTGAACTTCACACCCATGCAGATGGACAATACATTTATGACTACTGAATCCTACACAATTGCACTTTATAAGCACTTACATGAGTGCATGGATCGTGCTATCCCAGACAGAACCAAGACGCTATCATCCAAAAAATGGAAGCCAATCTGATGGTCTCCTGACATAAACAAACTGTACAACAGAAGGAAGAAACTGTTGCAAAAGAGAGTAAAATCCCATGAATGGAAGAGCTCCCTGGTCAGCCTTAGTAAGAAGCTACGATCCCTGATAAAATCCTCCAAAGCTAGTTACGGAAACAAAATCGCCACTGATTCTAAAGACAACTACAAAGCATTCTATAGCTATGTCAAGAATCTCAATGGTAACACTCAGATCTGCTCTGAGTTACAGCACAATGGCACTAAATATACAGACCCAACTGATATTGCCAACATCCTGGCAGATAGGTTCAGTGCTAACTTTACCCCCCCTCTCACCCCCTAAAGAGCCCATCTCTATACCTACTGTCTGTTTATTTTAACTGTGGAGCTTTTCTCCCTGGGCCTCCACTGAAAATGGACCTACGTCCAGTTGGACACTCCCGGTCAACAAATGTAAATAAATAAATAAATACAAATACTGGAAGAATGCAAAGTTCCTGCAATCACAGCTGCACAGGTAAAAACCACACTCTCCAAAGCCAAGAACACAGCATCCATGGGACCATACACCCCCACCAAAGTACCATGTTCAATCATAGCCTCACCTCAGGCTTTGTGTCTGCTGAATAATGCACAGCGACTGTTATCCCACTCCACAAGGGTGGAGCAACCACGGACCTCAGGAACTACCGCCCCATTAGCCTAACGAGCCTGGTCTGCAAGGCCACGAAACGTATTATCATGGAACTTATAAACAAAGACATTGGTAATCTCCAAACTCTGGCCCCCACCCAGTTCGGGTTTGTAAAAGGCAGATCATGTCTCTTAAACCTGACAAACTTCTTTGAAGCAGTCACCAAAGCCTTTGACAAGGGTAAGGTGGTTCACACAGCCTATCTAGATCTTGCCAAGGCTTTCAACACCATCCCCCACTCTGGAATTATAGATAAACTCACTAAACTAGGTACAAATCCCTATGTCACAAGATGGGTGGCCAACTGGCTCACTGACAGAGCCCACACTGTGAAAGTAGCAGACTCCAAATCCGACTTCAGACCAGTGACAAGTAAAGTACCACAGGGTTCAGTCCTGAGTCCTCTCCTGTTTGGTATCTACTTCTCTGAAGTACAGGCTAACACAGAAGGTCTTTGGCTAATGAAGTTCGCAGATGACTGCAAACTAGGAGCCATAATCGAAACTCCTAATGATGTGGACATCCTACAAAAGGGCCTCACTGAGGCAGATGCCTGGTGTCAAAGCCATGGCCTCAAGCTCAATGCCAAAAAGTGCATTGTCATCCCCTTTGGTAAAAACTCTGTACCCATGAACTACAACATAGGCGGTAGTATACTTAACACCGAAAGTGTGATGAGACCTTGGGACACAGGTGGACAGCAGTCACTCCTTTGATAATCACATCACCACAGTAGTCAGGAAATCCTTCTACTTGGCAGACCTCAAAACAAAAGGTTTCTCATCCAGAAAAAAAGAGGTCATTGTTCCCCGCTACTCATCACTCATTAGACCCATTATAGAGTACAATGCCCCTTTTGGTATGTACCTCACAAGACATCTAAAACAACTGGAAAGGCCGCAGAAATACCTCACAAAGAGGATTACCGGCCTCAAACAGATGCCCTACGCAGACTGTCTCAAAAACTCCAGCTGTACTCCGTCGCATATCGCCTACTCAGAGGTGATCTCTGCCTAACATAGAAACCCAGAGCTGTTGGACATGCTCCACTTAAATCCCAATCCCTCCGAGCTAAATGCTCTAGGGACCTAAACCTTGTCACCACAATAAACAGAACATGCCGGCGGGATATATTCCTGTCCCAGAGACTTCCCATACTCTGGAATAAACTACCTATCTATATCAAACAAAGCTCCTCGTTAGCACTCTTCAAGAAAAATCTTGATGACTGGATGGAAAATAGGATATTCACCCCAGGGATCACCTCTGTGGCTCTGCTCGACAGTGGCACAGGAAAATAATTTTCTTGGGTGGCAAAAGCCAGGGTACCTTTTTGGCTGGGCTTGTATAGGCCCCAGGGCCGATAGCCTAGTGCCTACCTATGAACAACAAGAACTACAGCTCACAGCCATAAGCCAGGCATGTTCTCCCTCTATCTCTGTGGAGTTCCTCCCACCTTCCAAAAACATGCTGAGTATTTCCACCTTAAAATCATCAAAGAATAGATATGCAGGTAGCAGCACCCCTGCACTATCTTACTCATGTGTGCTAACCCTAACCATAACCCTAACCCTATCTTTGCCACTAACCATAACTCTGATGCATTACATTACCAAAAACCCTTTCCCTAACAGTATCACTACACAATACAAAAGGACACAGAACACAAAACAGAAAACATGCACAACACTGGATCTAGCCCCTTACTTACACATACTCTAACCATAACCCATGAACACTTGCATATTCACAAGAATTGCTATAACACAGTACTGCACCTCTTCATAACCACTTTTTCATTCAAACATTAATTTTCCTACATATTCCTGCTTACCTACACTATGTTGTTGTTGTCTTTTGGCTTTTCCCAGTTAGGGGTCGCCACCGTGGAACTCTGGTTCGCTAATGATTGGCAGTAGATTTTCATGAATGCCAAGGTGCCAGCTCGACGTTCAACCTTCGGCGAAGGCATGCCCATTTACGCATGTCTTTCGAATGCCCACCCAACCACGGGGATGACATACAGACTCCACACAAAGCAAAATTCAGTCATATGTTATTCACACAAATGACCCTTCACTCATCTCTGCATTATCGCTTTTTTACAGCTACAAAAAAACTTTCTACCAAGTGTTTCTCCTTCCTTTTGATTTACAACCATGTATGAATCTACTGATGTTATTCTGAGCTTTACTAGATGGATATGAAAGGCATTGACTAGAAAGGTGAAAAAAAAAACTAAAGTGCATGCTTGAAAGTGTAGCCACCACTGAACATGCAAAAGAAAACGTGTTTTGCACAATCGATCAATTGAAGAGCATCTGGAAGGTTTCTTAGATTCTGTATCTGAGGAAGGTAGGGTTAAGCTGCTTGACCTGGTTATGGAGAAAGGAATGGGTAGTTCATAACATGTAGCCTCCTTAGATTCTCAGAAGGATATTACAGATGTAGCAGGTCCCACTTCTGTGCCCTTCCCCCAATTCCTCATCCCCAGTCAACAATCTTGTTCAGTTTATGCGGGTGTTTTAAATGCTGTTGTGGCAGTACTGGGGAAGTGTGTTGATAGATGCTGGATATAGTGATCCATGGAGCAGTTATTATAGTTCACATGACTGTCATGATTAAAAAAAAAAGATTTCTCTGGGGGAATATGTCAAAGTTTTTGAAATATGTAACTCTGATAGAGTTCAGCATATTTTAGCAGCAGAGGGTACAGGGGCTTGTCTGGCCTAGGGAAGACACAATCGACTAAGAAATTGGAATAACTGGTTAATGGTATTTATTCTCTGTATGGCATAGACTGTTGAAAAGGATCTTCAGCAGGTGTTGCCTCTGCTGACTTTATCTTTTGATCCAGCATGAAGCACACCATTTCAGGGGGTGGGTTGGCTTGGCTCCGGTACAATCAAAAATTCCAAAAGTTAAAAGCTCAGAATGTCACTTAGATGGAAAGAAACATCCGGTTGAGGTTTATGATAGATAAACCAAAACTGCCCACTCCTGGAAGTATAGATGAGCATGCTAGGAAGATGAAGGCTTGGTGGGACCTTAACAGTGGCAAGTGTGCTTGATCAGCTTGTTGTCATGCTAATGTTCTCTCACACTTTGGTAAAGGACATTTGGCTTTTAAATATCTGGCCAAATTTGGACAGTCATCTGTCAGGCTAGTATCAATGGGGATGAGAAATGGCTGTACTTCCTTCCAGACTAATCAGCCGGGGGGGGAGGGTGTAGGAGTACCAAGCTACTTCCTTTCAAAACAAACCCCGTAAATAGAGTCATGCCTTACTAGACAATGCTAGGTCTGTTGTTAGCCAAACTGTTGAAGGATTATCCCAATGCTTAAGCAGCTCAGGAAATGTTATAGCGGTTTTGCTTTCTGATTTTCCATATAGTCAGATGCCTCCACTTTGGAAAAGCTTGCAGGAATTTGTGGTCATTCTGACTTTCCATATAGTCAGATGCCTCCACTTTGGAAAAGCTTGCAGGAATTTGTGGTCACTTGTTGATAAAGAAGAGGTAGCAAAAGGAAGCTAATCAACAAAGAGGTATCCATAGGGAGAGTTTCTGGTACTTCCAAAGTTACATTTACCATTTTCCCATTGGGTCTTGACCTTAGAACGAAAGAAGAAAAGGAAGAAGAGTTCTGAATGATCCATCATTTATCCTTTCCCCATGGATCCTTAGCAAATGTAAATATTAGCAAAGAGGATGGAGTTCAATATGCAACCTTGGATGACACCATTTGGCTCTCTAAGAACTTCAGTAATCTTTTGCTGGTGAAGCTATACACTGAGGCCACATTTTGCTTGCTACCAATTTGTGAGAATGATTGGAAACTCCAGGACATACACTTTGAAGATCAATTTAACTTTGACATGGCTATGCCCATGGACTGCACTCTCATGTGTGCCACCTCTGACAAATTCAGCATGGCCCTGCAGTGGTGTTGGCAGCAGACAGCTCCTAGGTAGGCAGTGGTCCATTACCTCGATAACTTTTTAATTACTGGGAGTGAGGCTTTTGGGGCATTAAGCAGGACAAGGTTCAGTGGCAGGGATTATATTAATTTGGCCCCAAAATGTTGCTTGTTATCCAGGATGTTCATTGACCTGGTGACAATTCAACTACAGCTTCCTAATATATTGTAGATTTTGTCATCCCTAATGCCAAGGCCAATTAGGAACAGAGTGATGAAACCAGCAGATTTAAAATCACCACAGAAAATTTTTAATTACAGTGTAGCCAGGGGAGATCCATTTTTGGGATTTACTGTCATTGGACATTGCGATTTCGGAGACAGAGATCCAGTTTGATTTTCTGTTGATCATATTCTCTTATGTAATATTGAGTTTTATTTGTTTAATTAACATTTGCCATACCTTATTAAGAAATGTACAGATTATGAGTTTGCAGTCATGTATTTATAGAGATAAAAAATAAATACATATATAAAAAGGGGATTAGTTTTAAATATTTATTATTTGAATGTGCATAGTATTTTAAATGAACGTTTCCAGCATGCCATCAACATACTGGGCTAAGGAAGTCCACAGAGTAAATCAGATTTATTGTTCATCAGTTATTAATGTTTTAATTTGTGATCCTAGTTTCAGCCCTATTCAGGGATTGAAAAGTTTGACCAGACAGCTTTATTTTAGTTGCTGAGGCCTGGTGTTAAAGCAAGAAAAAGGATTTATACAGGAAATGGTGGGAACAGGCTGAGTAACAAACAGCCTGGTGTGGAGTCACTGAGCAGACCTCCTTGCTTCCATTTCTGTGCTTGCTTGTTAGTATGCATTATGAGGTGAGTGGTCTACAATGCTGTACTGGAGAGATTAGCATGCTTGACTAAAGAGGCACTAGGGATATGACACTTGGCTTACAGGGCTGGGCAAACTTGCTGATCTGGGCAGGATGTCACAATACCTGGCAAAGGGCTGTCCAGCAAACTGAGGCATCAGAGGCTTGTTTAGCACTATTTATAAATACGATTATTTGGGTTTTGTCCTTTTGGTTTCAAATGTATCAAATAATGGTTATTTTTTTCACAAGAAATTCTTTTTTTCTCTACTCAAGTACAAGTTTTTTTGCTCCATATCTTGGAGTTGAGGGTGCAGAATGGGAAGCGCAAGCCTTGCTTCTCAAAGTGGAGTTAGAGTTGAAAAGTACCAGATCAGGCAATGGACCTTTATTGTTTTCTCTTCAGCTTAGAGTTGAAGGGCACTAGACTGGAAAATTTTAATGGGTGCTAGATAAACAAGGATATGGTTGCCCAAGGATTAACCAAATGAGTTTTTTTTTTCACACAGCTAGATATTCTAAATTAGTCAGGAAAGGACAATCAGTGGGATTCATCAGAAGCATAGGCAAGACACTTCTCCAGAGCACTTTTGATTTACATTTGATAGTTTCTTCTTAGCATAGTTACAACCTGTCATATTGATACCATAAAATTTTGTGTCACTACACATATTAATCTTCAGCTGTATAAACCTTACTTTTTAAAACCTTTTTAAACATCTTTACTGAACATGACATTTTTCAGAAATGAGGGAGAACAAGTGGTTGTAACTAAAGAAACATCTATTTCAATAAAATGTAGTCCTTCAAACATCTGCTTCACTGCCAGAACTTGGTACCTACTTGTCATGCAGGTATAACTGGGCAAAGTTTTGACTCGTCAGTTTACAGTTATTAATACTGAACTCATCAAACAGTAATTGTCGCAGGGTGATTTTTGTTTATGCTGGAAGTAATTCAATGTGTTTGTGAGTGTATTTTTACATATATTTGTGTGTGCGAGCATGTGCTTCATATTTTCTATAATTGGTAACTACAACTGGTATATTAAAGTAATGCATGTGTACGGGGGGGGGGCTTACCTCTGAAGAAAAAAGAATCATACAGTTAAATGTTTAACTATTTTTTTTTTTTTACTTTCCTACCTCATATAAAACTGTTTTGTGGTTAAATCTTGTATTCTTCTGATTGACTTAAACTGCCATAATATATGCTGGGAAACTAATTCAATATCAAACTTAACATATTTTGGCCTTTTAGATCATATTTGTGCCATAGGTTATACAGAAATTATGAAAGATTCTACCAGAAGACACCACAAATTGCATATTGCATGGATTAAGAATTCATTAAGTGCATGCGGGTATACTTTACAACCTGATTTAAGCAAGTCTGAGCATGTATTTATTTATTTAACATTTGTTAACCAGGGAAGTACGACTTGGAACAAAGCCAATTTTCAGCGGAGGCCCATGGAGAAACACTCCAGATACGTCTTTGAACATGAGAGGAAACCTAGGGAAACCCACACGAATGCAGGGAGGACATGCAGACTCCACATAGAAGGCACTCCAGCCGAGAATTGAACTGATGAACCTCTTGCTGTGAGGTGACAGGGTTACCATTGCACAACTGAGCGCCAATATGTTTAGACTAAGGGAATATAACTGAAAGTTTAAATTAAAAAACATGAGTAAAGACATGTAAGTTGTTTTACTCAGCAAATCATCCAGGAAACCCACATGTACACCTGGGTCTGCAAAGCTAAAATGCATGACTTGAATATCAAAAAATGTTAGACACATTTTATTCTAGAAACAGTGACATCATAAATTAGCTTCTTGCAACATCTGCATCTAGGAACACCACATAACACAAACCACCTTGGTGGGGCAAGCATCTTCAGAAATCAATTAAAAGAAAAAAAATCCCACTGGAGAATCATAGATAATTGCAAATTGAGCGGAATAGGGGAGAGACACCATTTTACCCCAAAAACATTATTTTAAAAAAGCAATACATGATAAAAGTGACTATGAGCATAATTTAGTTTAGTCTGTCAAATGTAATAAGAAAACTTTTTTAGTCATATGAGAAAACATCTAAGCTCTGATTTCCAATTGATAGCTTTATACCATGACGCACAGTATATCGCTGATAAATAAAAGTACTTCATAGATGTTAAACCACTTCAGACATAGCAGTGTCTCTTATAATGACAGTATTAACATTGAACAGATGTTTCCTTTTATAATAGAAGAGGATGTTGAGAAAACCCTTAGCAAGATTAAAAACAACATAGCAGCTAGTCCTGATGAATTATATGGCATCTTCTTATTTAAGATCAATGACCATTTAATCCCATGCTTACTTCCTCTTACAGCAATGTCTGTTTAATGCATATGTCCCAGCCACAGTGTTTGGAAATCCACTTTGATTTTTCCATTTAATAAAAATGTGGACCAATACTGTTAGTAATTATGTAAGCAATAATGCCAGACAGGGTTTCTGTTAATGTGTAATTAATGTTTCAAACTTTCTGTAGTATATGTTAATGGTACTGAAGGAAGCATTTTACATAAAAAATATATAACAAAATAATATAGAACCTTAAAAAATAAATAAGTAAAACAACAATTTTACAGAGATTCATTCTCTCTCTCTCATACACAGCCTCTTCTGCTTTCACACACACATACATAGACACACACACACACACACACACACACACACAGTCTCCTCTGGTTTCATACTCGCATTCACTCACACAAGTATAATTTTCATCTTGTTAGCACAAAAATATTTGGACAAAGCCAGAAATAATGTTTGGACAAAGCCCGAAAAATAGGAACAAATTTTAAATATTGCTCTTAGAAACTTAGAAAGTTGCTAGAATAAAAGGTCTTGTATTACAATACATTTTCTGAAAGACATAAAGCTTGAAACTCAAATGCCTATCATTATTTAGTGAAGTCACTCCTCACTGATTTGCCACAAAACTTCAGAAAACCACAAATTCTATGAGGAACAGACAAAAAATAAGAGGCAAAAATCTAGACATTCTGTGAAAATTTGGACATTTGAGAGCTATGCACACAAGACTGCTCTCTCTCTCTCTCTCTCGATCTCTCACACACACACACACACACACACACACACACACACACACACACACACACACAGTCTCCTCTGCTTTCATGCACAAATTCACTCACACATGATCACTCTCACTCTCTGTTGATCTCTCACACACACAGTCTCCACTGCTTTCATGCATACATTCACTCACACAAGAATCAGACAGAAACATAAACAAACTCCTACATATACACTTTTTTCACACTCGCTATACAGCAAAAGCGTTGCTTAGAGAGTGTAAAGTAATGGCAGCCATTAGTTTTTTTCAGTCCAAGCTCCACAGCAGCTTGATATGCTACCATGAAGTGGTGGACTTTTTTTCTCAGTGGGCATTACTTGCACATTAATACCCTGTTGGAGAACATTTGTTTTCCAATCAGGATGCTGATGTACAGTTTGCCCATTCTCTAAAAGCCCGTTAGACTGACCACCAAAACACTTATGTTTGTTTTACTGCATTTTTCTTGAAAGTAGATGCACCCCAATTTGCATGTTTGTTTTATTGCATTTTTCTTGAAAGTAGATGCACCCCAATTTGCTTGCATTCTTATGGGTTTTTTGAAAGAAAATTGAGAGTAATAAATGCTCAGAAAGAAAATCAGTTTTTAAAATTGTATGCAATTCCGAACAAAAACAGATAGTTCTGAACTTTGTTCATAACAAACAGCATATACTAGTAAAACAACAGCATAAAATACAGATATGAAAAACTATCAACTTCACAATTAGAAAGTACTGGAGTTCTCACAGTAATGAATTTCAGTTATATACTGTAATAACTAAAGTATGTTGTTACAGTAGAACTAAATATCTTTCAATTAAATCTGTAGTAAACAGCAAGATCACAGCATTAAAAATTTGTGAACAAATGTGAGGTTAAAATGACATCAGCTAGTTCATAAGGGACTTTTATGGCTTTTCAAATTAAATGCCACTGTTACCCTTAGACTTCATGAGAATGTGTCCATACCCCATGTCCTTAAAAAAGGCAGCTTAAATGATAACCAGTGTTTAAGTAGTTAGTTCATTGAGGTGAATAAGCAAAAATGCATATTTATACTTTTATATCATTTATATTTATACCACTTTTTTATGAAAATATTTTGACAATTACATTTATATATACTTTACTGGTGCTCACACTTGCAAATTGCAATTTTATAGTAACAATGAGTTAAATTTCATATTTTGCATTAGAATTTATTAGCTGTATCTTTTGAACAAATACTTATTAGAATAATTTATGTTATTCATTTAAAAAGTGTGATATTTACATAAATTACAATTTTTATTATTTTGGGCATGTGATTGTTCATTTTCAGATTATGATGGATGTTTTTAAAATGTTTTTTTATATACCAGTTTTTGATGTACTGTACCTTTTAAGGTTAATTATTCACATCATAATAAATTGTTTAATGATGCTGAGTGACACAATTCCTGTTAGTTCATTGAGCATTTTTTTGTGTGGATGAAACCAAAAGATCTTTTAGTAGTGTGTTAATCTGTTTTGTAGTGTGTTATATAAATAAACCCTTTGAGGAATTTGTTGCTTTGCTGCTTTTCATAGTCCGCTCCATATTGCAAATTCAGCATTCTTTTTAGTTACTAATTATTTTGTAAATTCCCTCACCTCTACTATGTGGATATAAAAGATCCCATAACACCTACTAAAAAGAGTAGGAGTCCTTTATTTGTATACAGAAAGGACTCTTATTTATAACATATTAAAATTATTACAATTATTCACAAATGTACAAATATATAAATATATCCTTGTTCTATAACCATCATCTGATTTTACTTGCCACTGTTGCTAAAATCCATTTACCATTAAACATGATTTCACTTATTCTTTCATTCCATATAACCCAAATGAAATAAAGTAACTTTTTATCTATTCTTTTAAAATATTCTTTACTTATATTCTTATATCAATATTAAATCATATTCAAATTTATTTTATCCACTTTTATATTTTTTTTTAAAAAATGTTTACCTGGTTTCCCCATAACATTTTCACTTGTTTACACTTCAAATACAAATGTTCAGTAGTTTCTTCTTGACAATGTGAACATACTCTATCACTTTTATTTTATATGGCATATTTCCTTTTACTGGTAATTTATCTATTACCAGTCTGCACATAATATCCAGACATTCTACTTTTGGATTACACAATTTAATTCTTATTTTTGAATATTTTTTCATCTGTTAGATTTTCCCATGGTTTTGCATAGTAGTGTTTTATCATTACATTGTTATAGTAGAATTGTCTTTTTTACATCATTAATTTTGATTTTCCACAAAAATATTTCTTCTCATTAACATTTTATTTCTTCATTCATACACTCTTTTTCTCTATCACTCTTTTTTACCATACCCCCAAATTTATCAAAATTTACCAGGATGTATCAAATGTATTAAGCCTTTATTATGAATGATAATTTATATGTTCTCTTGAAAAGGCAGGTTTGTTTTATTTCTTCTATTGTTTTTTCCATTGAATTCTACTTACATCTTTATCCCAAATTGAATATATATCACAGAAATTTTAGTCACGTAAAATATATACCCCAACCTTTACTACATTACCTTTAAATGTATCTTTATTTAAAGCTATCATTATCACCTCTAGACAGCCATCTATGTAAATTATTACTTCTTTTATCCAAATTTTGTTTTCTGCAATTATTATAATGTCATCTGCATATGCTAGGAGAAATGAACTTCTTAATCCTTTAGATGTTATATAACCCCACCTTCTGCATTTTGCAATTTATTTCACATATTATCACATTCATAACTAATGCAAAGAGTATACAACTCATTGAATATCCCTGTCTTACACCACTCTTCATATGCACCTCTTGGATTAACTGGCCATTTACAAGTATTTTTACTTTATTATTACCATACACTTACATACGTAATTTCCTAACTTTATTACTTATATTATATACTTTCATGTCCAATTGTATCAAATGCCTTATTAAGGTCTCTTATATTTTTCACTTCTTCTTTTCTATCATAATTTCTCTAACTATTAATAATTCTTAACATTTCTCTTTATACTATGTACACTATCTTCCATAACATTTCCATATTAGTTTCAAAGCTCTTCTGTATTAACTTCATAAAGATCTTATAATCATTAGTATTCAATACTATCATCTACAGTTTTTTTAATTGCCTTCTTGCTTCCTTCGTCAAAGGAATTTAAGCATTCCACTACACAATTCTTTATATCTAAAACCTTCATTAAACCATTCATAAAAAATCTGTAAAAAACATTATTTATCCAACCCTTAAATTTCTTTAAATTTTTATACATTTCATACCTTCTTTCATCTGGTCCTGCAGCTGAATCTATATTTACATGACCTAATACTTTATCTAGCTCAGTTAAAGAAATCTAATTTTTCCACGCTTTATTTTTTTCTAACTGTTTTTTCACTTTCCATGTTCTTTTCACTACCTTTTTTTTCATTTAAACACTTCTTGCACATATTTTACTACACTGCTCATAATATTTTCCTGAGTTCTTTCCGATTTTCCTTTCACATATTTTATTTCTCTCATTACACAACCATCTTTCTTTACTAATCTGCTTAAGTACTTCAATACTTCTTATTTTCATTCTAAAAATATTGTTGCTTATATAACAATTCTTGTATTTTTTTCTTGATTTCTTTCATATAATTATTTTTCCTTGTAAAAGTACTTTATATCATGTTTTAAATGTTCTAGTTGTTCATTATATGTACTTTTATATTTGTATACTTTTCTTGCATCATATTGCCATTATAAAAAAAATCTTTGTAACTTTTAAATATCATCCACAATTCAGAGCAATTTTTATAAAATGTTCTCATAGCAGTTTGATTTGTCCATAACTGTATTATTAATTTCTTTTCTTCTTCATTCTTTGCTTCCTCAGTTATCCTTTTTATTCCTTTGCCTATTTTTTATGTATTCCTTGTTTTCCTTTATTTCTAGTGATATTACAAGATAATCAGAAAATCCTGTTTCAACTACCTGCACTTCTCTTATAACTAAATCTTCTGATACTATAAAATAATGTATTTCATATATATATATATATATATATATATATATATATATATATATATATACACACACACACACACACACACACACACACACACACACACACACCTTTTCTAAGTTCATGAATTTTTGCCCCAAAATTGTAACTTTCCACATTGTATACTTTCTATCATTTTCCTTATATCATTTCCTTTCTTTTTACACTTGCCTCTTAAATCACAATTAAGTCTCCTGTTATTATACTATTCATATTCATTAGTATGAAGAACATCTCATCAAGGTAACAGGCAAAATCCTAGACCATAAAGACTCCCATAAAAAACGTACTTTATTAATGTTATAATTCTATATACTTGTTCTTTCTATTTTTAAACCTACAATGTTTAATCTTCTCAGTTTTACTAAAGTTACATCTAATATATTTACTGTATTTTTGCAGAATATGGTTATTCCAGAATATCTCTTATTTCCTAAATTCCAGACCATCATTTCCTCCTCAACAGTTTCTCTGTTTATAGTCATTCTTTATTTACAAAAAAATAGTGTTTTCTAATATAATTACATCTACAAGACATATATTACACCACTTAAAATCCCTATTCATATTTCTATAATCTTAATACTATTCACATTTATAGAAAGCATGCTACAATTTTTTCCCTTTGTCTTAGATTTATGGTTTTATAAGTTTATAGCTAATTGCTAGGCTAGCTGGCTTAATAGGCCATTTTAAACCTAGACAAATTCCCTTCCAAAGGTGAGAATCAAATATGGTACACCTTAATCATTGTAACTCCCCCAATCATTAGTGGTATATATCCTTTTTCAAGCATTTCCTTTCTTTTTTCTTCTGTACTTATTTATTTTTATTTTACATATGTTAACCGGGGGTGTCTGACTGAGCCAAAAAGGCCCTTTTTCAGCAGAGGCCCGGGGAGAAAAGCTCCACATAGAAAAATTACAGGTATATTTAGATATTTAGACATGTATACACACAAATTACAATAGACATGTTTTTACAGTGGTATGCTGCACGTCAACAGTTACAGTGGAGACAACAAACAAGAAAATATTAATTTAAAAATAAAGGTAATTAATAGATTTGTTGTGTACAGCTGAAATTTGGAACACAGGTAGAATACATACATAATACACAGGTACAGTACATACATTGTACACTTGCCAGTGTTTGTAAGAATGAAAACTATTATCAAGTACTCTAGGTTTAG
Organism: Protopterus annectens; assembly: GCF_019279795.1. NCBI lineage: Eukaryota > Metazoa > Chordata > Ceratodontiformes > Protopteridae > Protopterus > Protopterus annectens. The sequence goes on from NC_056750.1 coordinate 697,243,454, forward strand.
TATGTGTACCTTTCACTAGCCTGGGGTGCAGTTATGGTGCTGCCAACTTTGCTTGAGATGCTGCCTAATGAGGTTTGAAAAGGAGGCTTTGGACAATGTGTTTTGTATGCTAGTGGGGGGAGAGTTCCATTTTCTAGCTACTGAACTACTATATAGCGTGTCTCCAAAACTATTGTAGCTGTTGGTGACTTCTAGTAGTAGTTTGCTTGATGATCTAAGAGACCTTTTGGGTGAGTGATGCTGTACTAGGTTTTTGAGGGCAGACCACTTATTGGGGAGGTAATAGACAGAATGACAGAGGCAGATCTGATTGCAAGTTAGGACTTTTTCTGTCTTTTACCATTTCACCAATAGATTTGTTTTTCTTTTACTACCATCCAGTTTATGTATTCCATTATTTCTGAGTTGCCTATGTCCTATTTATTTTTTCCTCATCTCATTTTCTTATATTTCAATTACTTCTAAAATTCCTTTTCTTTGTTCATTTTCTTCTCCTTTTTTCTTTTTCTTTTTCCTTACCCTTATTTCAGTTTTACAATCCATCCATAAATATATTTTTTTTGTTTCATTTATAACATTTAAATTCACATTTTTCCATCATGTCACATTTCCCCACAAACATAACATTTTCTTTTATTACAGTTTCTTATCAAAGGTCGTTCTCTTCCACAAACATGGTTTGGGTTGTCCCCAGTATTTTACATTTCCCCTATTCCCCTCCACATTTATCATGCTTGGTGTGTATATGTGTGTGTGTATGTATATATATATATATATATATATATATATATATATATATACACACACACACACACACACACACACACACACACACACACACATCCCCTTAAAGATGATCAAAGTTTTGAAACTTCAAACATTCTGAATGGAGATCACTGTACACCATGGAATGGGAAGTTTACCATTTTCCTTGATGTAGTGCAATCTCAGAGTTGGCATATTTAATTAGCAGGGGGTGTGGGGGGCCTGGGTAGGGCTTGTCCCCCTGCAAAAATTTAAAAGAAAACTTTTTTGTTTTTATTTTCTTTTTCATGTTTTAAGTTTCAAAACATCAATCATCTGGTCCTTGGCCATATCATCTGAAGTAGACCCATATATATATATATATATATATATATATATATATAGATTCATTTTACATTTTCGACATTTTATAACATCAAAATTCATATGGCCGAGACCATATAATCGAAATTTTAAAACATCGAACCTGTAAAGTGGAGATCTCCATACGGTGCGGAATGGATAATTTTCCCTTTTTCTTGCTGTAGTGTAATCTCAGAGTTGATATATTTAAATAGCGGGGGGTGTGAGGGTACAGAGGGGCTTGCCCAAAAACATCCTAGAAATTTTTTGTGTTGTTTTTGTTTGCTTTACAGGTTCAATGTTTTAAAATGTTGATTATATAGTCTCGGCCATAAGAATTTCGACATTTTAAAATGTCGAGCATGCAAAGTAAATCCATATATATGTAGATATATATATATATATATATATATATATATATATATATATATATATACATATACACACACACATACACACACAGAGAAAGAGACATTTTTTTCTCTTTCTACTTTTACCACATTACAATCCCATTCACCAGTCCATAAACACCATTTATCACAAACTTATGCAATGTCCAGTACTTCTTTATATAAAGTTTTCAAATGTTCTTTCAAAGTCTCTTTTTCCACCTCTCTTCAATATTGCAAATGAATTTTCTTTTCTGTTTTCCTGTTAAATGCTTTCATTACATAAATATTTCATGGTATATAGTCTTTCTTTTTTCATATTCACTAAGAACATTTTCCATTGAAACAACAGTCTCAAATATAGTGGCACAAAATGTATCTTTGTTAATAAGAATACATGTTCTTTACTCGTGTGTTTTTACCCCCAAATGAGCTAAATTGTCCCATACTTCAAACCCATCTATTTTTGTCTTCATTACTTTGGATCCTTACCAAGTACTTCCATTTTTCATTTTCTTCTGCTACTCCCATTTTGCCTTATTTCACTTTCTCTGCATATGTTTTCTTTTCCATCTAACCAGTATTCTTCAGGATTGCGTTTCCTCTATAATGTCCCACCAGAAAATGTCTCCTTAATTTTCTAGCTCACTCTGCATCACCATTTCTTTAAGTAAATCATCCCACAGCCTTCTTGACTGGAGAGTTGTAATTATACATACACCATTTGACGACTCATCCCTATCAAGAAGATTTCTTTGAAACACCTAAGAATCCTGTATACATTCTACAATCGTAGTATTTGCTGTCTTCCCCATTTCTCTTACCAATCCATTTTCTCCTTCTCTCTCCATCTGCCTCCCTGTTTCTTTGGGCCACTTCTGCACCTGGAACAGAATCAGGAAGTGCTTGTGCAAAATGGGTTCCACTTGCAACAATGATGAGTAAGGGTTCTTTACTGTATTTTCAAATATACCTTATGTACAACTTTTCAAAGAATATTTACATTATTTGCAATATTTATAACATGACTCATTTATATTAAACTTTCAATTTTTTTAATCCCCCCACTCTTTTCCCCACAACCAAAGTCTTACATTCTTTAAAATCTCTGATAATAACCACTTTCATTAATTCTTTTGTTCCATATTATCCATATACAAAACAATTTTGCATCCAATTTGTTAATGCCCTTTTGTTTTACATTTTTATGATGTCCATATTCAGTCATGTCCATATTAATACATTCAGTGTTCTCCAATTTTTTTTAAGTATCCTTTGTCATCTACTTCCTTCCACAGTTTAAATGTCATTTTATACTTTATAAAAATATGTTCAGCTGTCTCTAATTCACCACAGTGTAAACAAATTATTTTATTGTCTTGTATGTCGTGTTTGCCTTGACTGGTAACTTACTTATTGATAATCTCTACAAAAAATCTGTACATTCTACATGTTTTTGTACATATTAATTCATTTTTATTGTTTTGACCTTATCTCCACTTGTAGGTGTCCTAGGATAAACATAAAACATTGTCCATTATATTTTCATACCACATCCTTGTATTTTTTCTATTTTTCCTATATCAATTTTCCATAGCAGTATTTCTCTTGATTTAAACTCATGTCCATACAATAAACTTTTTTTGCTTCTTTTTAAATATTCCAACTTTTTCCCAAATTACTTTTTTTCTCTTCTATAATTTGTGTTAGTAATTTCTCTTTATCTTTCCCATTTACTAAGATTTTATACAAGTTTAACAAAAAACATATACAATTGGGTGTAACAAGCTCAATCCTTCTTCTTGGTTATTTACACAAAGAATTCCTGTTTTCAATGGGTTTAGTGTTGACTCCCAAATGAACGTAAAAATTACATTCATTAAATCCTTTTCTAATGCTAATGGAATTGTACATACATTAACAAAATGTGCAGTTTTACCTAATATTATGGAGTTACTTAAATATGTCTTTTTTCTTTTTTAATTTCTCCATATCTTTTGGGTTTCTAATATCATGATGGAGAAAGGACCCCATTACTAAGTCAAAGTATGATTAAAGTCGATGACATTATTATTGTTTCAATCTTTGATGTCAGCCAAAAGTGTTCTTTGCAGCACCCACAATGTGTCCAGTAATGACGACTCCTGCAATTCGTATGGGGTGACATGTACTGGTAATTTATCTAAATACGATTGTAGATTCTTTTTATAAGACCTGTTGCTCCTAGTACTATTGGAACTGTCTGGGTAATCTTTCTTCCACATTGCTCTTGTTTCTGCCTGCAGATCCTGATATTTTATGACTTTGTGTCTGTCTGTACGCAAGACACTGTAGTTACTGGGTGTGGTGATTTTAGTGATCAGTGCTACTTTTGTCTTCTTTCCATGGACCACTATAACCTGTTTTCCAGCATCTATCTTTTGAACTGTTGGTAATGGGTGATTCCATGTCATGTAAGCTTCATCATTTTCTGTGATGCTTTCTGGCTCATGTTTCCAGTGTTTTTCAGTCAGTTCAGTAACATAATACTTGTACAATACCCAGTGCAACAGTCTTGCCGTGTTATTATGCCTTTCAATATACAGTCCTTCTGCCATTAACATGTCACAACCAGCAATGAGGTGTGCAATGTTTCCAATTCTGTTTTATAAAACCTACATTTGTCTGTTTCTCGCCCATGTTCAATGGACTTTGTAAACCAGTGTGTACATAGCCCACTCTCTTGGGCCACCAGTATTAACCTTTCGTCTCTTGGTTTGAATTTGCCTCTCCTTAACCATTCCTGTATTCGTTCCTGATCAACATGAGGTTCTTCCAGTAGTTTTCTATACTTGTAACTATATTTATGCATTTTCCATATCTCTTGCCTTCTCATCTGGTCCTTCACCTTATATTCTTTCTTTTATTGTTTGTCACATTTAGTTGCTGCCAGATTTTTACCTACTTCTGGTTTGATTTCCATTCCAGCTTGCGCTCATATGCTTTTGCTAGATTAAGCAGAGAAGTAATCTTGTTTCAAAACTTTCACTACATGTGGGTCTTGTGAAGTCAGCAGATATGTGTGGAGTCCCAAGATTGCAAATCTATACACATAATCAGTTTGAAGGAGGCCCATCCCTCCCTCAGAATGAGGAATATATAATCTTGGTATGCACTGATTTTTATAAATCATTTGGTGACCATGAAGCATTCCTCTTGTTTTCCTATCTAATCTATCCAACAGATTTTGGGGCCAGTCAATCACTCCAGAACTGTAAGTTAGGACAGGAAAAGTAAATTGGTTTACAGCTTAGATTTTGTTCCTTGATGTCACTGCTGTTTTCATGATTAATTTAATTCTTCTAAATTATTCCTTACTAAGTTTTATTCGCATTTGTTCATGTTTTATTGTTGATCCTTCAACAGTTCCCAAAAATGTATACACACCCACTTGCTCAAGTTCTTTTATATCACATTCTTGTCCCAAACTGATGTTTTCCTGGTGCTGCAGTTGTCCTGCTTTAAAGGTTGCTTTTGCACATTTATCAAGACCAGATTTACATGTTTATGTCATCTGAAAAAGTTCTGACAGCTTGCAGTTGTACTTTCAGTTCCTCATCTGATGAGATACACAATTCTAAATCATCAACAAAGAGAAAATGAGAAGTCTTTAAACTTTGCTGTTTTCTAGGAACTAAATTATAGCCATGCCCTAAGCTGTTAAGTAGACAGCTTAATGGGCTAAGGGCAAGGCAGAATAGCAGCAGTGACAGAGAGTCACCCTGGAATATCCCCCTTTGAATTTTTATCCCTGGGATAATAATTTGTCCTTTATCATGGCTTAATTGCAAAGTGGTCTGCCACTGTTTCATGGTGACTGTAAAGTAGTCAGTCAGTGTAGGGTATATCTTATATATTTTTCAGCCCTCTTTTATCAAAGAATGTGGGATACTATCAGATACCTTTTTTCAGTCAATCCATGTCATACATAGATTTTTCCCCTTTTTACACTTCTTCCCAATGACTTTATTTAGCAATAAATGATCCTTTGTTCCATATGACTTTCTTTTATTGACCATTTGTTCTACTGCCATAATTGAGTTTTCTTCTAAATGACTATAAACTCTGTTAGAATCAATTTCCATGTATAGTTTAGATGTTGTCAGAAGACATGTTATTCACTCTTTAGTAGCAATATTATTTTTCCTGTTGTTAGCAAGGTTGGTATCTGTTTGCGGTGTGCAGATAAATAGTTCTTACTCATAGCTAAATCTTCATATCAAGGATGATACTTTCAACCAAAAGTTTGGTACTGCATCTGTGCTTGGGGTTTTCCAATTAGAGGCCTTTCTTAACTTTGTTTCAATCTCTTTGGCTGTTACTTCATCCCATTTTATATAATGTACCTTTAAACTTCTTCTATCCATTTGGTATCTTTGTTATGTTCCACGGGATCTTCATAGATACTTCTCCAAAATGTATCTATTTCTTCTGTTTTTGGCACTCTATCAATTCCTTTTACTTTGTTTCCCAATTCTCTATAAAACGTTTTTGGGTCATCAGTAAATTGCTTATTTTGTACTTTTCCTTTATATTTATACATATATATATATATATATATATATATATATATATATACTTCTAAATTTTTCTGTCTGTGCTGAGATTTTTAGTTTATTTGTGATAGTGCCTATGTCCTGGTCTGGTCTATTCTAATACTGCACATTGCTTTTATCACATCTATCTTTCTTAGTATGCTTGCTGATCTGTTCCTTGTTCTATATTCTTCTAACAGTGACACGTCTTGTCTTAACTGGTTTATAGTTTTCTCTGTTCAATACTTCCATGATGGTATTTGATTTCTCCCCTTCCTTTCACTCACTACCCTGTGTTCTTGTGGTAGAACTTTATCGGTTATTAATTTAGCTGCACAGTAATATATCCCGTTTATTTCTGTTACATTGCATGGATCTCTATGGACAATCCTAATTACTGTGTTCATTTTGGGTTTTACTGACCTTCTGCAGTCTATTTATTTCATTGATCTTAATATGTCTTAATATTTATATAGATGTCTGTTAAATGAAGCAATTCTTCTCTTAGCGCATTTTCTTCTAAACTGAGGGCACATTTTTGTTTTACATTTCCTTGTGGGCATTCTTTAGAAAGTTCTATAGCATCTTCCTGTGGGCACATTCTCTTCAATTTCATCCTGTGCCATCCATTGCTCTGTCATATGGGAACTCACTGGCTTAACACTCTTCAACTTTGTCTGCATCAGAGCTTCCAGTTTCTTGTTCCAGACCATGCTGTCCAGCTTCAAGTGAACATTTATACTTCTTTCCTGAGGAAGGCTTCAAAATCTGAATTAGATTTTCTACACCGAATCCTTCACTTCACAGGTACTCCATAACCTCAGTTTATATTTATTTAACTTCTACATTACTAATGTCCTTTTCTACTTTTCCTGTTTTTGTATTGTAAAGTTTTCCATGTCTGGATTCCTTTGCCTGTATTTCTCTTCAAATATCTTTGGTGCTGCTCTTTTTGCATTGTTTAGTTTTGTTTCTTCTTTAGGGCAGCCACAGTAGTACAGCGTTAGCGATGCCACCTCACAGCAAGAGGTTCTCCGGTTTGATTCTCAGCTGGGGTGCCTTCTGTGCGGAGTCTGCATGTCCTCCCTGTGGTCGCGTGGGTTTCCTCCGTGTGCTCTGGTTTTCTCCCACATCCCAAAGACATGCTGTAGGTGGATTGGACACTCCAAATTGACCCTAGGTGTAAGCGTGTGCCTTCTGTGGAAGGTTGGGTGCCGGGCTGGCACCTCAGCACCATAAAACTCCACTGCCAATCATGAGCGGACGGGTGATCTGCTGTGGTGACCCCTAACCGGGAAAAAGCTGAAAGAAGAAGAAGTTTGCTTTCTCCTTTGCATAAATATTACACCATATGAAATCTCTTTTTTTCTTTCCCATGCCTATATTTCTTTTTCAGATGTTTCCTGCTTCTCCTTACTTTGAGGACTCGCTGCATTATGCTGTGATATAAGCTGTGTTAGACATTTTACACCAAATCCTTCACTTTGCAGGCACGCCATAACTTCAGCTTCTATTTTAACTTCTACTTTACTAATCTTCTTTTCTACATTTCCTCTTTGTGATATTTTTTTTATTGTGAAATTTTCCATATCTGGACACCTTTGCATGTATTTCTCTTTCAGTATCTTTGGGGCTGCTCTCTTTCCCATGTCCATATTTCTTTTTTATACTTTTCAGAAATCTCTAGGTTTTGCTGTTTATATTTTTTCCCACTTCTTCAGATGCTTCTTTTCCAAACAGATTAAAGTTTCTTGATCTGTATAGTGTTTGCACAAATCTGTTGTATTAATAAATACATTTTATTCGAAGCTTCTGACAGTTTTTCTTGTGGAAGTATTTTTCTTTCCTCTAATTTCCCTCTTAATCACGTTGTATATCTTGTGTCTGGAAATCCTAGGCTTTTTGCATAATAATAACAATACATAATTTATTTCTTATCCTCAATAATCCACTTTATCGTCTTTATGGCTCTTCTTTGGCCTATCAGTTTTTGTGGACTACTACTTTCATCTACAACTGGGGAGCCATCATCCCCCTGGGCCTGGCCTGGCCCTATTGTAGGAATGTTTCTATATTTTCAGGATTCTACATTGTCATCTTTTCCAGTCCTGACACCAGTGTGCCTACCAAGAATTGGCAACTTTTTTATCCTGGGTCTTGTGCACCCAGCTATCTTTTTTTACCCTACATCTGTCCATGATTTAAACTATATAAATACAGTCTATATATCAGTGTCATCTTGGTAAGATTTTGTAAAAAAATAGGGTCCACCTCACAAAGGTACTCACCAAGACTTGAGGATAAATTCAATTTTAGCAATACTACTCTCCTTTACTTGCTAACTTCTCTCTCCATTCGGACCCCTTTTCCCTGTATGACAGCCTAAATGCTCTCCACAATGTGCAAAGAGCTCATATTCTAACTATCATATCTCTCCATTGTTGTTCTCGTAATTGATTCCCAAACTTTATTCCTAACTTCTTCACTAAATTTAATGCCCTGTATTTCTCCCCAAGCAAACCTTCTCCTTTACTTTTTTCTTTATTAAGAGTCATTCCTAACGTCTTAATTACTTTATTGAGCATTTCTATGTCTGTTTTCATCCGTTCTGTATTTGCAATGGCTAACACTAAATCATCTGCATATGTAAACATAACTGGAACAATTCCTTCTGGTGTCTGATATGTAGACTTTTTCAGTATAGAATTAATGTCAGTGACCACTACATTCATAATAAATGCAAATAAGAAGCTGCTGGTTGGACATCCTTGTTTGATACCTCTTTTTAGTCTTACGGTTTCACTTATCCATCCATTGACTACTAATCTTACTGTGTTTTCCATTAAACTGACTTCAGAACCTTTATAACTTTATTATTATATAATAGCGCGCTCAAATTTTCCACAATGCTCTGTGTTGAATTTTATCAACAGCTTTGTTTACACTTCTTATTAATATTTTTAATTCTGTGCTTCTGTTTATGTCATCTGCCAATTCTGTTATTAATATTAATAGTTCTTGACTTCCTTTACTTCTAGTTCCAAAGACTGAGTCAGATAATTTAGTAACTTTGTTTGCTATCCTTTTTACTATTATTTTCATGAAAATCTTATAATCTATATTATTTGGTACTAATAGTTTCCAATTTCTTATATCCATTTTCTCCCTTTTTCCATATGAATTTCATTATCCCTAGGAATATCTTTTCATTTATATATTTTTCAAACCATTCGTTCATTACTTCTAAGAAATATTCTTTTTACCCTTCTTGCATGTTTTTGTACATTAAGTATTCAATTCCATCTATTCCCTATAGCTGATTGTACATTTACTGTCTTAAGTATGTTTTCTAACTCTGTTATTGTAATCTTTTCCTCCATCCTTTTATTGTCTTTTTCAGTTATCTTGTTTAGTTCCCATTTATCTTTTAATGTAATGTCACTTACTGATAATGTCTCTATTATATATTCTCTAATTGTTTTCAGAATTTCTTCTTGTGTATTTGCTATGTATCCTTTTCCACCTTTCTACTTCTCTCAATTTTCTTGTGTTTTCTTTAACCATTTTACTTAGGTATGGCACTACTTTTTTCTTTCTTTCCATGCAAAAAAGTATTTTTGTTTAATCTTCTTTTAATTTTTGTCTTGATTCATTTCATAAAACTTTCTTTATTTTTCTATAAACTCATCACTACTACTTGCTATGATTTTGAATATTTGGTTACTAATTTCCTTATATACATTGAAATCCTGCTGTCTTTTAAATTTTTGCCATTTTAATACATCTGTTCTATATTTTTCTTTTAAACTGATCCATCAACTCATCCAGTCTTTATAAAATTCTGTCATGTTTATGTGATCTTGCCATAGATGTCATATTATGTCTTTTGCCTGTTCATTCAATTCTGACTCACTAATTCTTTTTATTCCTTTGCCTAACTTTATATAGTTCATTTTTTCTTGTATCTCTATCCATATGGCTAAATGGTCTGAAAATCCTCTGATTCGACACCCTTGATGTAGTATAATTAAACTGTCGGAAACTATAAAATAGCCAGTTTTGGTTCTTAAATTGCTTCTTTTAAATGTCCAAGTGTTATTTTCCCATAAATATATTTTATCACAACTAGATGTACTTTAGCATCTGCTCCTTCTTTATGTCTATAGCTTAGATCACAATTAGTCTCCCATTATGATTACTTGCATGTTTAAATTTACACGATCCATTATTTTTCTAAACATGATTTCTCTTTGCTTCTGTAAGGTATATGCATAAAGTGTAATTACTATTTGTCCAGTAAGTACTATTGTATAATCTAAAATATCTATCTATTCTTTAAATAGGATGAGTATATCAGAGCATTTTCACTACCCAAATTCCAAATTACTTCATCTTCCCATAAACCATTTATTTGTTCTCTTTCTTCATCTATTGTTATTCTAATGTATTCATGTGCTATGATATCCATATCCAATGCTCACTTGGTAGAGTGTTTGCCTCTTAAACCAAAGGGCCTGGGTTTGAGCCTTGGCTTGTGTGCTATACTTACTGCCATAGACCATTCTAATACTCCTAGTCTACCATGGATACCCTTCATGCTGTTGATGTTAATGGCTAAGATTCTCACTATAATGAATTAATTTTATCTTCATCTTTTTCCTTTTTTGATTTCTCTTATAGTTATATTTTTGAACTTGCATTGGCTGTCCATAATCTTTTACCTATAGAACCTTTTTTACTTCTTACTTTTACCCATTTACTTTCTTCTTCATCACTTATATTACTTATTTCTATTTCTTCATTGGTTTCCTTATCTTTTACTTCATTCATACTTTCTTCCACATCCATTGTTACTTCAATATCACTCCTTTGTTCATTTTGCACTCCCTCTATAGTGTTTGATGTAATTTTCTCCATCTCCTATTCCTGTACTAATGTTGTTCCTTGTGTATGTTTCTCTCATTCTGTACAGTCCATCCAAGAATGACCTATCTTTTCACATTTTATACATTTTTGTTCACATTTCTTTGCTTTGTGACTCATTTTTCCACGTATAAACCATTTCTTTTATCACAGTTACTAATTAAATGATCATCCTTGCCACATAAAAACATGTCTTGGGTTGTCCCCCGTATTTCAACATGCTTTTGTTTCCATCAATATTAATTATATTCGGTAAATCGGTAAATGTACAATATTTTCATCTTTCATTTTCAGTATTACACCACATTCCCAACCCCAATCCATAAGTCTCTATTATCATATATTTTTGTTACATGTATAACATCTCTACATACTGTTTTTAAATAATATTTTAAATCATCTCTTTCAATTTCAGTTCTAGATTGTACTTTCTTCTTGGCTTCTGTATTAAAATACCTTTATTACGTAAAAGTTCCAAGGATAAATGTCTTTTTCTTTTATTATATTTTAAAAATGTTTCCATGTGATGAGCCTCTTTAAAAAATGTCACAAAATGTATCTTTATTAATACAAATAAAGGCTCTTACCTCTCTGGGTAGTGGTGCAATGACTCTGTCCCGTACCTCATACCTAATTATTTTTTCACCTTGTTGCTTATCTTCACATAAAATTTTCTTCTGATTTCTGCCTTCTTCCTTCTCTTCATTCCCCTTCTCTCATTGTCAGTGCATACAATTTATTTTCTTTTATTTTCTCTTGTGACTTTTTCTTCTCCTGAATCCTGTCCATTTTCTCTCCCCATGATGCTGATTTTTTACTCTCTGGTTTGATCTGACCTATCAATTTTTTAGGTAGACATCCTGCAACCCTCCTGTTTGAAGGGTTATAACAATACATTCTGTTGTTGAAATATCCATTGAAAACAGATTCCATTGAAAGATGTCCTCCGAATCCAGCATTACACCATTTTCTGCTTTTTTCTTTCCTATTGCTCCTTTCACATTACCACTACCATTCTCCTCCTTTCTCACCTCTTCTGACTCCATCATCATGCTAGCTTCCACTGCTATTCAATTAACAGCACTTTCATTTTCTATAAACCAGAGTAACCACCACACTCTCCTTCTCCTCCATGCTTCCAGCTTCTCTGAGCTGTCTTCACACTCAGAATGGAAGACAGGAAGTGCCACATTGAATTGCATCTCCATATGATTGCTAGTACAAAGAGTAGGGTATTTTATTGATATATACATTCCATATTATTTACATATTTACATTATTAGCAACTCTTTACAAATCACCCTGCATTATTAACTTCAATTTAAGCATTTCCTTCACTCTTTTATCCAAAACCAAAACATTTTCTTCAGAATCTTTGTCAAAATCCATTTTCTATTGTATTCCATTTAATTCAGTCTCTCATTCCATATAGTCCATGAAACATAAAATATTACTCTGTCCATTTTTTTCACTTCTTGTTTTCATGCTCCATAACAACCAAATTCTATTATGTCCATATTTATTTACTCAACTTTTAACATACTTTTCACCTTATTATGTTTATATATTCCTTTCCACAAATTATACACTCTTTCACATTTGAAAAGCACATGCTCAGTATTCTCAAAGTCTCACATTTGTTTCATATTCTATCTTGCTTTCTTTGTATGGCATATTTGCCTTATATGACAATTTTCTAATAGTAAATCTCCATAAAAAATCATTACATTCTTTAGTCTTTTTATAGTTATTATAGCTCATCATTATAGCTTTTTCTTGCCTATTTCTAAATCTTTACATGGATCAGTGCAATAAAATATTTTCATAATATTTAAATACCATTCCTTCCTATTTTTCTCACATATAATCTTTTTCATTTTCCATAACACAATTTTGTCTTCGTATTCTTTCATTTCTTCATTCACAATGCTTTTACTTCTTTTTTTTTAACGCCCACTCCTTCCCACAATTATTTATATTTATAATATCAAGTTTTTATTTTCCTTCATCATTCCTTTTAATACCTTATATAAAACTAATGATTCAGCATACACTATTGGATTTATTAAACCCAAGCATCCTTGCTCTTCTTTCATATATTGAATCCCTCTCTTGACTAGATTCAGTCTACAGCCCAATATAAAAGAAAATATAATCAGCATTAATTCCTTTTCATACTTAATAGGAATCATACAGATATTAGCAACATAAGCAATTTTTTCTATTACCATGGTGTTCAGCAAGTCTGCTTTTTTCTATATGAAAATCTATATGATTTCCAAAATTTAACCATTTTTTTATGTTTTGACTATATTATCCCTTTGCTGACTGTATTCATTCCTCCAAAATATTATTCATAATATATCTATATATTTTTCATTGAACTCAGTACCTCCTATCATACCTTTAAAACCAAATTCTCTACTTTTCTCTTTATTTATACTTAAAATATTTTTTAATTTATACTTAATTTTTCATTTACTTCTTTTAACAATTAGTACACTATCATTCACGTAATTATATATTATTAGCAATTGTACTTCCCTCATTCTTTGTATCCTTCATTATTTTGTATCCACCAATACTTGAAATTATAGTAATTTCCTGAGCTATTAAAGTCATCACTATTGAGAAAATTGCAGTACTAGCTTGACAGTCCTGCTTTTATTCCACATTCTATTTTTATTTCTTCCTCAATCCAGCCACTTACATTTAGTTTCACATAGTTCTTTTCATAAACAGATTTTATTACAAGTAATATTTTTTTCTGCTTACATTATATGCCTGCAACATTCCCCATAATGATTTATACTGAATATTAATATAGGCTTTACTTGTATCCCCTTCAGTTCTACATTTTTATTTATGATATCATTAATTATTTCTCTTATTATCCATAATAACACTTGACTTCCTTTACCTTTTCTTCTGAATACATTTTGGTCATATATTCTATTCATTTTTTGTAACCTTTTTGTTGTTATTCTTATAAAATTTTATAATCCGTATTATTCAACATTATAGGTCTCCAATTTTTTATCTCCTCTTTATTTCCTTTTTTTTAAACATAAATTTTATAATTCCTGTACATATCTCTTTTCTTTAATTCCAGTTTCTAACAATTCATTTATAACTTCTACGGCAATTTTTTGCCACTGTTTAATTTCTTTATACATACCATATTCAATTCCATCCTGTCCTATTGCAGAAGTCTTGTTAATATCTTTTAGAATTTAATTTAATTCATTCATGATTATTTTTCTCTAAATACTCATCTCCATTATTTAATTTTCTGTTTTATAAAATTTGTTCTATGTTATCACCTCTTTTAACAAATAATTTCATTATATATTCTTTAATTATTTCATATATTCCCTCTTGCTGTCTTATTAGCTTACCTTCCTTATTCTTTAATTCTCTTATTTTTCCTTCTTTTATTATTTTACTCAAATATGGTGCTACCTCTTCTTTTTGTTCTCCTTGCAAACAATATTTTTGTTTATTTAACAAGTTAATTTGATTAATATTATATTTCTCTTTATTTTTCATAAAAGGAGTTTGTTTTCTCCAATAAGTCTCTAAATATTTCTTGACTTAATATTTTATATTTTCCTTTTCTTTCTTCTTTTCTTCCTTACACATTCTAAAAACACTTTTTAGTAGTTCTCTTTAAAATTAAGCCACCAAACAAACCAATTATCATAAAACACTCATATATTTATATGATCTTTCCATAATTCCATAAGTTCTTTTTTCTCTTCTAGATCTAATTCTCTTTCATTAATTCTCTTTATTCCTTTTCCTATTCTTTTATATTCGTAATGTTCCTGTACTTTAATCCATATAGCTACATGATCCAAAAATCCAGAATACTTACATTCCTTTTTTAACTTTTAAACTGTCAGATATTAAAAATAATCAATTTCTGAACTAAAATGGAAAACACAGACACATCCAAGGCTGGAATAAAAACAAGAACTTTACTGTGCACAGACACATGCGCTTTCACTTATCACTTCTTCAGGTGTAAAAACACCACATTGAAAACACACTCTTTAAATACACTAATAAAATCACATGTCCAAGACTTATTGAAACTAATATCACAATTAAAGAAACACATACAATAAAAACAGCATAAAAACAGTTGAAAATATATGAAAAATATGCAAAAAACAAATTCATCAATTAACACTTTACAAATCTGGACTTGAGTTTTGGTCTAAGGGGAACACATTCATTAAGCCCACAACCTGCATCTCCCCTCATCCTGACAATCCATTTTGCCTCCAATTCCTCAGTTCTTAAACGTATATCTCCTAACCTTACATCCTCCACTATTCTCCCAATAGCTATAAACTTAAAACTGTGTGGAATTAGCATTAAGCACATGCTTGGCAAGAGCATTCATTTTATTCTGCTTAGAAATATTATAAATATGCTCTCTGATTCGTTCTTTGAACAATCTGTCAGTTTTGCCTATGTAAAAATTTTTGCACAAAATACAGTATGCAAGATACTCTATGTGCTCACTATTACAGGTGGCAGATACATTAAAGGTATATTCTTTCATTTGGTCAAGATGAAAAAACTTTCCACTAGTGTCTAAGTACTGACAGTACTTGCATCTACCACATGGCCATGTACCAACTCTTTCTCTATTAGTAGCTGCAGATTTTGTATAACATAACCTCCGTCTCAATGACTTACTATTTCTGATCATAAATCTTGGTGCACTGTCTAAATATGGCAGTTCAGAGTCAGTAGTAAGGATACTCCAGTGTTTGTTGACTATATTCATATAGTCTCGAACATCTGCTGTATAGCACATAGGGACCCTCAATTTAACTTCAGTTTCCTTAGAACATTTGAATCTTTCTAGATTCCTTCTTTTAGTTGAATAATATGGCTGAGCAGACATATTCCTCTTTTGTGAAATATCCCTAACATTAGATAGAACTGTATAATTCTCATATCCCCTCTCATGTAAATTTATCACAACTGTTTCCAAGTGAGAAGTAAAATCAATATCTCTAACATTGAAATGTAAGGCCCTATAAGCTTGGTTATGGACCACATTTTTAAAGACATGAGGGATGTGCACTATCTCTGTGTAATAAATGATTAACATAACACTCTTTCCTATATAGTCTGGTGTAAACCCCTGTTGCTTCATCTCTAATAATAGTGATGTCAAGAAAATTAATTGCATTTCTAGAGCATTCATAAGTAAACCTCAGGAAGAGTGTAGAACCATTCAGATATTGAATAAACTCAGCAAATAATTCAGGAGTACCCCCCCATAGGATGAAAAGATCATCCACAAATGTCCTGTAAAATAAAACATAATTTTTATATGGTCCTTGTAACACATGATGCATTTCCCAATCTACCAATACAGCATTGGTGTAGCTATTGGCACAAGATGTGCCCATAGCCATGCCATTGCATTGTCTAAAGTATTGCTGTTCAAACACCAATATATTATGATTCAAAACAATTTCTAACAACCTTACTATCAAGGTAATTTTACTTGAATCATAAGTTGAGTATACACTGAGAAATTTCTGTACTCTTATAATCCCTTCAGAATTGGGTATAACAGTGAAAAGAGATACCACATCCATAACATACCATTCACTGACCCACATTCCTCAATAAAATGGTACAAGTCACTAAGGAAATGTTCAGTGTCCTTAAGTACATGGCATATTCTGTCAAGAACTGGCCTTAGATGTTTCTCTACAAAAATAGAAATTGTTTCAGTACTCCAATTCCTCCCTGAAACAATCGGCCTAAGGGGGCGGATTTAAACAAGCTTTATGAATTTTGGGGAGTCCTTGTATTTGTGATACAGTGGGCTTGCTTATGAAGAAATAAGAAAACAATGCTTCATCTATCAATTCCATATCTAAAAGATATTTCAATAAAATCTCATCATATATAATAAATTTAGTTTGTGGCAGTGTAATTTTTTCATAGAACAAAGTATCAGCTAACATAATACACATTCTTTCTATGTACCAACTACAATCCAATACCACCAAAGGCCCTTCCTTGTCTGCAGGTCTAATAATAATACTATCATTCATCTCAAGACCTCTTAAGGCTTCTTTTGCCATCCTATTCAAATTAAAATGTTTTCGGTTATGTTGGTACTTCTGTTGTTTGAATTTTAAATCATATATATCCTGTATACATAATTTCTCAAATGCTGTAATCAAGCTATTGACTTTAGGAACATATGCACTTGGTCTCCTAAAATTACTGCTGTCATGTTCATTAACACAATTGTTTCCATCACCAGGCTTACAATACATTAATTTAAGCATCAAATTTCTAGCAAGCATTTTAATGTCAAAAATAGCCTCAGTAAAGTCAGTATATTCAGTAGGTACAAAAGAAAGACCTTTCTGTAAGACATTAATTTCTATATCAGTTAATTCAACCCTGGAAAGGTTGTAAACTAAGCCTGTTTTATGGTTTTCAAAAAGGCTTTCTTTATCGTATTGGTTTGTTGTATAGTACCTTCCCATTTGCATTTGTTGTTTCCTCTGCTGCGACTCCTTCCTCTTTCTTTCAGCTCCTTTAAGTTCTGTTCTCTTATCGGCAGTGGGAACTGCAAATGAAGCTGACCTAAAGGGATTGTACTACAAGAATCCAACAGATCATCATTTTGCAATTTACTAGAACCCTCCGTTCCTTGATGTACTATCACTGTAGTCACTATAACTTTCTTACATACCACAGGTTCCTGTACAGCAGTAGAGGGCGTATGCAGATTGTTGTTGTCTTTACCCTCAGGCATACTGACGTCATCCATCAATGAACTCTTACCTCTCTGTTCTCCTATCACTTCTGGTGAATTTATGGTTGCCGTAGTAACAGTCAATGCTTCTTGTACAGCAGACACAGATGTCACATTGTCCGCTCTAGATGTATTATCTCTCGGCCAAACAAAAATGTTACCAAGCCGAAAATCTCTCTAGTCTCTACAAATTTTGGCTACTTTAGTCTTTAGTAGCTTATTTTCATAGCTCCGTACAGAATCAAGTAGCTCATTTACAAATGAATCCAGTAATGATTCAGGATATATGATAGTCAGTGCACAGTACTTATCATTAACTGATTGAAGAAGTGTGTGTACTTCTCTATCAGCAGAAGCAACCAACAACTTCATATAATTAAGGCTAGTCTGTAAATTTACTTTCTGCCACTCAGATAACAGAATATCATCACCATTGGTAAACACGGGCATTTTTAAAACACGTAGCCCTAGTGGAATAATGTTCTCAGATATACAAGCCTCAATGTGAAATTTTTGATATTGACTTCTCTTGAGTTTATACAATTCTTTTTCCAATACAAACAGCTGTGTTTTAAGATTAATTATATCCACAGTTTATGTTTCACTATCTTCCTCCATATTGTCACAGCTGATCAAGGGATTAGCTTTTTGTGGAATTTTTTGTAGTAAATTCTTAAGTCTCTTACCTCCATAACTGGAGATACTGGGATTATAATCAAGTTCAACAATCTCAACCATTTCCACTCTCTCAGCCATGTTGTTGGAATAGATAGTTGTAATTATGCATTTTTCAGAGGTAACTGTTTCTCCTTCAATCTCCTCTGAACGTTTTCTTCTGAATCAGTCTCTGTTTCATCTGTGATCTCCTTTTCCTGTACTATCCTGTACTATCACTATTACGTCTGCATCCATATCATCAGAAAAAACTTCTGGTAGTGATTCTTCCATTTCAAATGCATTTTCAGCAACTTTCATTTCAGTTTCAGCAAAAGCTGAATCGGCCATGTTTTCTCCCTGTTCCTCTGGACTGGCTCCATGCCTGGAATGGGAACAGGAAGACTGTTGCATCACACACAAACTCCCTACTGCTAAGAGTAGGGGAAGTTCTCTGATATCCTGGATAAATTTCCCCCTAGTGGTATAAATGCCACGTCCAGTATCCCCTAAAAAGAGGTCACTAGTCTGTGAAGTCTGTCCCAGTCAACAACAAAAATATATAAATAAAAATAAATATTTAAGTAAATGCATAAAATCTGTATGATTATATATGCTTCCGGGTTAAATTAATCGCTTCAGTCACAATGAGTAAGCATCCCTACATTTTTATATTCTAGCATTAGGTTCAGTAATTTTTTTTATTTCCTACAATGCAAATGTAATCATTTTACTTAATTTGAATCTGATGCTGCTGTGATAACAGTTGTTTATCAGACAGGATTATTTGCCAGAACTTGCTGTTTACTGCAGACTTGGATACTGCTGTTCTGTTGTTGATACTACGACTACAAAAAAAAAAAAAAAAAAACGAAGTATGTAAACTTTTATTACTATATTAAACCAAGCTGGAAAAGACAAACTAGTAACTTCAAAATGGAAAAAACCAGGATCCAACCAAGAGACACACTGAGGCACAATAAGC
>NC_056750.1:697567893-697682893 GCF_019279795.1 Protopterus annectens
TTCTTTCTGAACCAGTCAGAACTTTCCAGTAAACAAATGTCAAATAAATAAATAAATTCAGAAAAACATTACTGAATTCTGGGGTGCAAAACTAGTTCTATTCCTTATTAGTTATGAAAGCATATCTACAAGATTGGGAGAAGAAGGGGAGCAGTGATTACAACAAATGAGGTGGTGACAAAGGAAGAGGTAGTAAAAGAGGCCAGGAAAATCAGTAGACAAGGTACAAGAAGCAGAAGTGCTGACCCGTATGTTTTGATGAAAGTGGCTAATGTGTAATGTGAACCACTGGCAAACCACTGTCAATACAGTACTCTATTTTCTCAAATTCTAAAGATATAAAGACCATAAGGTGGGAAGTGTGGAAGAAAGCAAGTTTCAGATTGGTGGCCTGTAACTGCTACTAGTCAATATTCCATCTTTCTAATGAAAGCGTTCAGTAGACGAGTATTAAAGAGGATTATGATCTGGTGTCTGATCATAATCACATTATTGTGTGTTCGGGACGTGGCTGCCACAAAATTCATCTTGAAATCAAAACATAGGAGGTGAATCTTGACATCCATGTCAAGAATGCATAATAGGGGGTTATGATCATTGAGACCCGATCATAACTCTTTGTAGTGCATGGAGTCTTATCCACTCCATGTACTATCAGATATAAAAGAAAAAAAAAACAATGCATTTTAATGGCTTCGAATAGACACCAAGTAAGGGAAAAGTCAGGCACAGTTTTTAAATACTGCCCTAATTTAAATAAGTTACTTACAGACTAACCTCTGTACACTTCAGTGGACATAGGAGGAAATATATTCAGGGACTGAAGAAATGTCTCTTCCCCTATACCCGACCATCACAGTACTCAGGGGGGTATATAATAAGAAGTTATGTACCTACCATAACGTTCCATGTTAGTTGTCTTCTTCTCGCCTTCTTTCTTGCTGGATGGGTTCGGAGCCAATCCTCGGCTCTGACTCGGCCTATACTATAGCTCGAGAGCTATATTTACCGGCTCGAGTAAGCCCTATATCCCACAATACCATGCACTAACTCCCCAGATCTCGTTGGCAGCTAACACATAGTATAGTTTTATTGTTACCAAAAAAAAAATAAGCCTTTATACAAAGATATGGTCTTCCTGCTGGTAATACTCATGATACGGATAACCCTGGATAACTATGTATCATGAAAGAGAAGGACTCAGAGACCTTCAAGTCTGTCCAGACTAGGGGGAAGGAGGGAGGGACACAAGAAAGAAGGCGAGAAGAAGACAACTAACATGGAACGTTATGGTAGGTACATAACTTCTTAATGTTAAGTTGTCATTCTCGCCTTCATACTTGCTGGATGGGACAGTATCCCTAGCACCTTGGTCCTGGGTGGATCAGTGGAACAGACTCCTGAGTACGGTGGAACCAAAGTCAGCTCCATTTCTGGAGGCTATATCAAGTTTGTAATGGGTAATAAAAGTATGTTGAGAAGCCCATGTAGCTGCTGCACAAATGGCATCTAATGGTAACCTTGCTTGAAAGGCTGTTGAGGTTGATAGTGCCCTGGTTGAATGAGCCTTAGATTTTGAAGGGAGTTGTTTGTGTCTCAACTCATAGACAAAGGTAATGATGGATGCTAACCATCTGGAAAGAGTTATCTTTGATACCGGAAGTCCTTTCTTTCCTTCAGCATAAGAGAGGAAGAGCTGTTCTGACTTTCTGAATTGCTTTGTCCTGTCTAGATAATACCGCAGCTGACGATGAACATCCAAGGAAAGTAGTTTCTGTTCAGCCCTGTTTGAATAATTTGGAAAGAAAACAGGCAAGTCAATAGTGTGGTTCAGATTTGATTCAGACGAGACCTTTGGTAGGAAGGAAGGATTCGTTCTGAGAGCTACCCTGTCTTTATGAAAAACCAAATAAGGGGGACGGACAGACAAGGCCTGAAGTTCCGACACCCTTCTGGCAGATGTTATAGCCACCAAAAACAGAGTTTTCCAAGAGAGAGGCTTGAGGGAACAAGAAGCTGCAGGCTCAAAGGGAGGGAGAATTAATGAAGTTAACACTAAATTTAGATCCCATTGTGGAGGAGGATCCTTAATGGGAGGTCTGAGCAAGAAGATGCCCTTGAGGAAAGCTTTACAGAGCTTATGTGACATAATGGTTTCCGAGAGCCCTACATGAAAATTGGCAATGGCCGCTAGTTGTACTCTGATAGTGGCCGACGACGACCCTGAATGAAAAAGCTCTGCTAGAAAATAAAGAACTTTATGAATTGGTGCATTAAAAGGATCAAAGGACCTAGCTTCTGCCCAGAACGAAAAACGCTTCCATTTACTCTCATAAGTCTTCCTAGTATTGGACTTATGGGAGGCAAGAATGATATCATGGACAGGAAGAGAAATAAAGGGAAGCCTGGCTAAGGTTAGAAGTGGAGCAACCAAGCTGTGAGGTTGAGAGAGTGAAGAGACTGGTGCAGCTTGCCCGTCAGATGGGTCAAAAGGTCTGGAAATGGTTCCAGATGCCAGGGCTGTTCCAGTAGATGACGGTGCAGGAACGGAAACCATACCTGTCGAGGCCAGTACGGGGCAATGAGGATAATTTTGGATCTCAATGCGGTTGCTTTCTGAATTAATTGCGGAATCAACGGAAAGGGGGGAAAAGCATATAGAAGACCCCGAGGCCAATCGTGGACAAGAGCGTCTCTGGGGGGATGGCCTGGTAGAGGAAAGAGTGTGAAGAAGTCGAGGCACTTGCTGTTTTGAGGTGTTGCGAAAAGGTCGCAGCAAGGCTGGCCCCACTTCTGGAAAATTCTCTCTGCTACCGCTTGATTTAGAGACCACTCGTGAGGCATGAGAATTGTTCTGCTCAGTCTGTCCGCTATGATGTTGGACCTCCCGGGGATGTGCGTTGCTATCAGAAACCGCTGAGAGGAGATCACCCACTGCCAAAGTCTGAGTGCTTCTCAACATAGGGGGTAGGACTTTGTTCCACCCTGCTTGTTTATGTACCACACTACAGACATATTGTCTGTTTCAACTGCTATAGTCCCTGTGGGAAGAGAGTCCTGCACGGCTTGCAACAATAAAAGCATTGCTCTCATCTCCAGGACATTTATGTGCAGGTGGCATTCTAATTGTTGCCATGTGCCCTGGACAGTCCTGCCCTGATAGTGCCCCCCCACCCGATCAGGGAGGCACCCATTGTCACCGTGGCAACTGGAGGGGGAAGAACAAAGGGATTGCCCTGAAGAAGTTGAGGGGAGACCATCCACCAGGAGAGGTGTGTTTTGCAAGTTGGGGTTATCAAAATGTAGTGAGTCATTGGGAGCCTTTGAAAGGACCACTGAGAAAAAAGCATCCACTGGAGAATTCTCATGTGGAAGCGGGCTAAGGGGAGAAGGAGAATTGCCGCTGCCATGAGGCCTAATGTTTTCAGTACTAACTTGACTTGAATTCTGTTGGACTGAAACAGAAACTGAACATTCCACCGTATGTCTGTCATTCTCTGAGGTGGTAATGTTGCAGACATTTCTGTGGTGTTTAACACAGCGCCTATGAAGTTTATACATTGACAAGGCGACAAGGAGGATTTTGCAAAATTTATGGAAATACCTAGTTTGTTACAAATGCGAATGGTGTAATCCCTGGCTATGATAAGATGCTGCTTGGTTGTAGCGGTAATGAGCCAGTTGTCTAAATATGGAAACACCTGGAATCCTTTTTGTCTCAGATGAGCCGTGACCACTGCCAAACATTTGGTGAACACCTGGGGGGCTGTGGTAAGACCAAAGGGCAGGGCTCTGAATTGGTAATGACTGGCTCCCAGCTGGAAGCAGAGAAACCTCTTGGAGCGCCTGTGTATCTTTACATGATAGTACGTGTCCTGAAGGTCTAACGAGCACATCCAGTTGTCTCTACCCAAGAAGGGCAGAATGGACTGCAGCATCACCATCCGAAATTTTGTCTTCTGCACAGACTTGTTTAGTCTGCTGAGGTCCAAAATGGGTCTCCAGTCTCCTGTCTTTTTTGGTACCAAAAAGAACCTGGAGTAAATTCCGGATCCTAGCTGGTCTGCTGGGACTGCCTGGATGACTCTTTTTTCTAACAGCTTTTTTATCTCTAGCTCTGCCTGACCCCTTTGTGTGGGTGGTACATCTGGGAGGGGTCTCGGCGATTGGATCGGAGGGGAAATGAAGGGGATTTTGTAACCCTCGGATATGATCAACTGCACCCATTTGTCTTGAGAGAGGGATTGCCAGGCTTCCAGGTACAGAGATAATCTTCCCCCGACTGCCTCCGAAGGCGGACAGTCGGGCAGCTTCTCAGGGATGCTGAAAGGGTTGGTCAGGGAAAGATTCCCTGGAACCCTGGTTCTGTGGACCCCCTCTGCCCCTGGGGCGGCGTCTATTATTGTTCCCCCCTCTGCCTCTGGGGGGAAGTTCACCACATGCGGCAGGTGCGACTCCCTGTGGTTTGCAGAACCACATCTTTTCACCCTTCTGACCTTTAGGGTATGGTCTAGATGGTGTTGAAAAATGGACTCCCACGGCAGCGAGAGTCTTACCATCTTGCTCGCACCTGGTGAGGGTAGTCTTCACCTGAGGTCCAAACAACTCTGAACCATCAAAGGGGGTGTTGGTGAAGGATGCCTTGAAGAGATTGGCAAAATTACAGAGTCGCATCCAGGCGTGACGTCTCAATGCAACACCTGTGCCTGCGGCCCTACTCGCTCCATCGGCTGCATAAGAGATAAACCGCATGGAGGAGTTGGCAATGGAATTCAGGGTAGCCAGCTGGGGGTTAATCTTGTCCTGATGCCCCGCAGCAGAAGGATCCTGTATGGTTTCACCCAGTTCTTTGAGCAAATCTCGCTGAAGGAGGGTGAAATGACATAAATAGTTCAGCGACCGCATGGCAAAGGTCGCTGAAGCAAATGTCCACTTCCTGTACCTGTCCATAGTCCTAGAGTCTTTGTTAGGAGGATGAACAGGTACAGAAGGATCAGCTAATTCCTTCTTAGTGGTGGCTGCTACCACCATAGCATCTACCGAGACACCTTTGGTCAGAAATGGTTTGTCTACCGGAGCAGAAATAAATTTAGAAGGCCTCCTAGGGTAGGTTCCATCGAGTCAGGAGCTGCCCACGCCTTCCTGGCCACTACTTCCATCAGTGGGTCGAAAGGAGGGGACACCCAGGAGGTGGAAGGGTGAGACCCAAAAGCGTCAAGGTAAACCAATTCGTCCTCGGAGGGTTTGAGGGTGGACCAATTCCCCCTCTGTTTTAGGATCTCTAGGATGTCTGAAAAGAGGACATCCTCAGAGGGAGATCTCGGGGAACCCTCCGACTCATCCAAGTCATTGTCCGAAGTGAGAGACTCGGGGGAGTCTACGTGCTTCCTCTTGCACTTTCTTTTCCTAGGGGGTTCCCCTGAAACTTCAGGGGAGGCCTTGGACAAGGAAGAGACACCCAAAGTGGGTACCCTGCGCTTTGGATCTCTGCTATCAGTTTCAAGAGGATGACCAGAGACCGTAACAGGCACTGTAGAGGGAGGAGCTAAAGGAACCAACCTTGGAGCGGACACCGGATCCAGCACACTCCTCATCACCTCAAAGGCTCCCCCCGTGAGGCAGCGAAGACAGCCCTGGCTCCGAGGATACCAGGACCGCCCCCGGCACTGACAGAGAAGGCTCTGAGAATGATGTCGGGCCCGAACTAACCAGAGGCGATGCTCTGAGAGGGAGAACGGGGTCGGATAAGGGTCCAATGCCACTCGCCCCCTCGGAGCCGATGATGGAGTCTCGGCACCCAGACCTCTCCATGGACGGCACCAATGAAGGGGTCGGAGCCAATGACGTCGGAGCCGAAGGTGGTAGTATCGGCTCCAACATGGGCAAGGTTCCGGTTCCGACAAACTCCGGCTCCGAACTCAACTGAAGAGTCGGAGGAGGAATCGAAAGTGGTACCGAGGTAGCCACAGTCTGATGAGATGGGCTTTGAATTATTTGGGCCGGTGCCTGGGACTTGAGTAGTCTACTGACCACCCTCTCAATGTCATGGTCGGACAGCCTGGAAGATCTGGAAGAATGAGTCCTATGACTCTGCTCCGACAGTAAGGGCGATGTTGGAGCCGATCTAACGGACTCTACTGAGGGCGATCTAGAGCGCTTGCGCACTGTTGTCGGCTCCAAAAAGGGTTTTGGAGAGGGCAAAGTCTTGCTCGCATCGGATCCGGCCAGAGCCGATGTCGGAGCACTTTCGGTTCCACCAGCCGTCGACTCAGAAGCTGGAGCCGAGGGTTTGGCGGGCTTGGGTGACTTCCCCAAGCCAGACTTAGACGGGGAGTCATCGGGCTTTAATAAGCCCCTCAAAATCAACTTATTACGGCATTCCTCCAGGACTCTTGAACTAAATCCGTGACACACGGAACAAGAGTCCTGCAGGTGCAAGGGTCCTAAACAATAAACACAAGAAGTGTGACCATCTGTCAGAGACATCTTCTGACAGCATGAGTCACACTTCTTGAATCCTGAAATTTTAGTGTCTTTAGACATTATGGGGACACTAAGAGTCAACACAGTCAGCACTCACAACTCACTCAAAATCTAACACAAGGGGAGAAGTTAAAGGACTGACTCACACACACACTAAAAAACGGAACTATAGGAAAACTATAGAAAAGCTAAGGCCCGTCTATAAGTTTGACTAAAAAGGGGGGGGAGGGCTTAACAATTTTTTTAGCTAATAGGATTTTAGGATTAGGTAATACAATGGGGAATATAATAAGATAGGGAATCTAACCTTTTACCTAAAAATACTACACAAAAAGTTCTTAACTGACCTGAGCCAGTAAAAACGCAACCTCAAAGCGGCAAACGAGATCTGGGGAGTTAGCGCATGGTATTGTGGGATATAGGGCTGCCTCGAGCCAGTAAAAATAGCTCTCGAGCTATAGTATAGGCCGAGTTGGAGCCGAGGATCGGCTCAGAACCCATCCAGCAAGAATGAAGGCGGGAATGACAACTTAACATCATTTGTTACACACTTTTGAAAGTGCTGCTACTGTCATGTCTTACACTATAGTAGTGCATGACAAGTTTATCTTTTTCTAATTTTGGAGCATAATCATGGTGCTCCATGTATTACACAGCAATTGCCATGTCAGACAGTACAGCCCTATACTTGGTCACCATTAGCACTGATAATTTGAACCTGATGTATATCATACATCTAGATTTCATTGAGGTCATTGACAAACTTATAGTACATGACACTAATAAACCACTTACGTGACTGCCTGCTTAGAGAGGACAGGTTTAAAAAAAGGAGAAAAAGATTATGTGCACAGATGGACAAACGTCTGTCTCATGCACATGTGCAGACACACATGCACACACTCACACAGGCACACACACATATGCACACATTATGTGGGGGAGCAAGCTCTCCTCGCAAGCATTGCAAGTTTTTTTTTTTTTTTGTTATCATCTGTACACTCTTGTTTAAGTGACCAAAGTCCGATGCATATCCCTGGGGCAAGTCATTCATTTTTACTGAAGTGTATTCTGCACAGTCAATATATCTCATAAGGAGATATGACATCCTTTCCCCATATAAAGCTGATGTGAGAAAATGGTAGAGGTTGGAGCTAAACTGCTCAGGTGGGCAGGGAAATGGTTGGCTAACAGAAGGAACATCACAGCTTCTAAATGGAAATGTAGACTGAGAAGTTACTAAATAGTGGAGTACCATGTCGTTGGTCATGCCATTCCTGCTCTATCTATATGTTTTATACATTATCCTGAGACTGTGGAATATGGATATCCTGCCTGATGATGGCACTGTGTACACAGCACTGATTAAGGACAGAAAAGCCAGCTACTGTTGTAAAATAGTGTGGTTTACAGGTGGGCAGATATCTTATACTTCAGTGTCGAAAAGCATGGCTATGCCATCTGATGCAAGGAATTGATAGAGAGTATATGTGTTTAAAGCTCCACTAAGGTAGATGGAAAAGAGAACCATCTTTTTTTATAGTCAGTCCTAGGTTGGATCATGCCACACAATGTAAGGAGGCAGTGACATAATTCAGCAGAAATGTGAAGAGCACGAGTGGTAGTGTAGTTTCCAAAGTGACATACATCACTCTCCAAGCATTGCAGAATGCTGGTGAAGCTTTATCTGGTATGCCATGCTGAATTCTGGAATTCATGTCAGGAAATGGGTATCAGCTTGCTTGCTCTCGTTTGCAAAATAAATACAATATGGTTGAGGGATAGGTATGCATCCTAATGAATACCTTTTATATGGAACTGACTTCCATACCGTATAAAGTAAAGTAAAGTAAAGTACTCCTCTTACTGTATTTGAATGTAATTTGGATGAATGATCAGGGAAACCATATATTCACACCTGGATTAGCACCTATGTCTCTCATGGATAGGTGCAAGAAGTAAATCTCTTAACACATCCTTCTTTTGTCCACCTGTGGGGTAGTCATACACAAAATATAAGACAAGTTACACACTACCATGGGAATGTAAGGCTAGGCATTTTAAGATCCTCACAGATGTATAGCCAAGTAACTACCTATGAATGTACTGTAGGAGAATAAAGGACAGGTTTAGCAGTATGGGTAATGTAGGGCATGAAGTGAATAAAGGTTAACTATATTAATTTTGTGTGCACTGAAGGAGAAAAGGAACACAAAATTAGGCATGTGCCCAACTCCTTCATGGGTAGGATGATACAGCAGAACTAAAGAATCAGCAAAGCAATAGAGAAGAAAGATTTAGGACCAACAACAGGAAATATTAGTTCACTGAGGACACAGCAAGGCCAGGGAATACTTTTTCTTAAGGGTCAGTTGCATGCAGATATTCTTAGTGGATTATGGTTCTTGCAGCTCATGATAAAATGGAAGGCGACTGGAGGGACAGCTGTATATAACTAGCTAGAACAATTTTCTGGGGACTTCATATACCAAAGGTCTTCTTCCATCACTTCATGTCTTGCTGTGGTTAACAGTGGTCTTAGGGACATACCCAGTTTATAAAAACTTTTTTACAGAAATGTATATATCACTGCAATCACATAATGATACACTGAAGTGCATGATCTGCAGTCATTGCTTTACTCTCAGTCAGTGATGGGTTAATATCTGAAAATATATGCTGGCAATGCTTTCTAAAAAAATGAATGGTGTAAATGAGCACAGATTCACATATTAGGCTGCACATAGAAAGACCTGCATCTCAAGCTAATTTAGAAGCAAAACCTTCTCCAAAGAACTTGAGAATTACCTAAAGGCAGCTCGGATTCCACAGAAGGTAATGCTAGGCATTCAAGGCTGCTGGCAAAATAACAATATAGCGCAAAGCAGAAATAGAAGTTGAATTGACAGAAGGCGATTTAGATGTTCAAAAAGAAACAGTAAAATGAATGTGCCACACAGGATGAAAGGAGAAAAGGAATGTGTGGGAGAGAGTGGCAGCGGGAAGGAGACAGAATCTATGGGAGATGGTCATATGTGATGAAAAGGCAAAATAAGAAAAGCATGTTAAAGAAAACACTACCACAGCAGAGGGTAATTATATGACACAATGCTCAGTTTAACTATTTTCTAAAGTATTAGAAGGGTGATAAAAATGTCAGTTTCTCATATGCATCAGACATGTTATGTTCTCTCCATGTGTTCGACAAGGCGAGTGAAAACATGTTTTAATCCTTCTGCTCACAGCCATGTATCATTTTCTAGTCATAACATGAGCAATGTTGTTTGTAAAGTATTTACCAGAATGCTAAGATCTTCAGCTAATTTCAGGTAAGTAATAAAATATAAAGTGGAAAGAAAAGAAAGATTAGAAATAAGCAGTTATGTTTATACTGTAGAATAAATTGTTATTTACTAAATCAGTAGGGTACAGGAATGGGATTGAGAAACAATGATGATATTCCCTTTAGATATAGTGAAATAGAAACAACTTCCAAAACTGGTCCAGGGCAGCACATGAGTTTGGCTGGTAGACTGGATTAATGCTAAGGTCACAGAGGGCTCATAACACCCTGATTTATTCTTAGTCAGTTGATCACAGTTGCATGGTAAAAACACAATTTTAAAGGGATACTCAGGAGACAAGTCAAGTACCAATCTCAACCAAGTCTTACAATAGCTGCTACTTATAAAGAAAGCTGGGGTCTTGATCTAAGACATTATTGTCTAATGATCATGTGCCACTGTGATGGCCCTGCACTGACCCAGTAATCAAGGAGCTTCAATCCTCACCAGTGGCAACAGTGAGGGACGTATACAATGGGAGGATGACAAGTACACACACAGTAAAGGACAATTTCCCTTAAGAGCACACAGAGATCACAGTCAGTCTGGGGCTGGTTTCTCCCTCTCTCTCTCTCTCTCTCTCTCTCCAGATCCCCAATAACACTCCTCACTGACACAGCTATAGGGTTGAGATCTCAGCCGAGTGATCAAGCCAAAACCTCCAGCACCCTCTCTGTCCAACCAGTGCTTCGTGTCCCTGCCCAAGTAGCTGACACACAAACACTTTGGGATTTGATTTATATACAAACACACACACACACACACACACACACACACACACACACACACACACACACACACATACTTGGGAAAGGCTGGCACAGATTAACTAGCTATGCCCCTGCCCCTTCTGCCCAGACTACAAGGTAGTTATCACTGCCACCAACCAACACTTTATCAGCTACTCTAAGGCCCTTACAAAGAGTGATGAATCCTACTGCATAATGTTACTATTATCCAAATGGTAAGTGTGACCAAGAGCAAAGCTATTTGAGTGGCATGAACAGTGTCAATAAATACATATGCAGGTACTTTAAGAGCTTAAATATGTCTCACAAATAACAGCCACAAAGATAGGTTTAAATATATTTAATAAATAATAAAAGAACAAGGCAATACTCAATCAGCACAGTAACTACAGAGTTCAGAATCACAGGAAATATTTTAAAACATCATTGCAGGACAGTCTCAAATAAATACAGAAAACATCTAGACTAATCTTTACTATATTCCTGTCTATATCTAAAAGAATTTACTTTTCCCTAGTTACTTACTATTAGCAAGGCAAGTGCAGATGTAGTGCTGATGATGAGTGGATGTTTCTAGGTCCAAGATAAGATACAAAATGCAGTCTTTTTCTGAGAGGATTTTTAAATTACTATCAAAGATTACTGCTGGGTTAGTTTGGATGACATCACTCTTTGCCACCTGCCTTCAGTTCCCAGGCTGACAGATACTAACAGAATTTTAACATCTCTGTGTGAGAAATACATCTCTCTCAGAAGTGCAGCTGCTAGGAAGTCATAGAGCAGTAAAACACTTCACATGTTAAACACAGTAAATACTTCTCTCCAAGGTAGTAGAAAAAATTTCTAGCTCTAGACATCCTGTATTCTTGCTGCAATGAAACTAACGTTTATAGCACATTATAAAGTACTTAATTCCAACTTATTTTCTTGAAGTTTTGTAAGTTAATCTTCTATGCTCCAGCAGGGTATACTGTGGTTACATTCTTAAAGCTCAGTACATAACATACAGCTCTGTATAAATCATATCAATATTCACAAATTACATAGAATTATTTACAACATTCCAGATAGCTGGGCTCACAGTGTCACAACCACATTTATATTACATTATATTCACTAGATGGCAGATGGAAACAATGTACATGTTTGGACTGCCTTTAATTGTATTAAGCATTGTACCACACCTTCATTACTTTTTCCTACTCAACTCTTCTCATCCTATCCCATTCTTTCTTGAATGCCTCTGTGTCATCTGTCTCTGTCACCCATTCTGGTAGCTCATTCCATGCATACACAACTTTATCTTTGAAGAAACATTTTCATAGATCCAAAGAGCAGTTCTTCAATACAATGCGATGTTTGTGCTCATTTCTCCATGTCCTTCTTGGAGGATGACTTTCTCACATTTCCTTGATGTGGTATTGTACACTCATATGATGCAGCAATATGAACCTACAAGACCACAAAGCAATGTTCGTTAGTCTTGATAACTTACCTCTAATCCTTGCAGATTTCCTGGAAGCTGATTAAAATAATTTGTTGGAGCCCAGATAGACTGTATCTACTGGTACTCCATTGTCGAGTTCTCCTGTAGCCACAAAAGTCATGAAACTTGGTAAGCGTTACCTGACAATGTTTTATTTTTTTATGTCATGAACCCATGTAGGTTGTTGCTCTTTCTTATGAAAATAACCAGACCTTATCTTACAAATTTACAATTTTCCTTGACATTGGTGTTAGGCTTGTTGTTCCTTGGATACTTTCTTACTCTGTCATTATACAAGGTTAACACGTTTTCTGCTTTCCTTTCCAGTGGCACATTTTGAGTGGACAGTGACCTTTGCAGTCAGCTCAACTTCTCTTTCTGTACTTTATACTCCCATAGGAAACACAGTTCCTCTCAACTTCCTCCTGCTCCTACAGTATCATGACATCTGTCGAGAGTTGTCCTCCCCTTACCATATCTCCCCATGAATGACAGTTTCCCGTTCTTCCTTTGTAAAGTCTGAGGCAACAGACTTATTCAGCATATCTGCTATTTCTCATGATTCCACGATCTCCTTCTGATCTTTGGTCAACCTTATTGACTATGTCACATCTTCTTTCTATCTAACATATACTTAAATAAGCCATTCTTAATCTCTTGAGTCCCTTATTCCAATTGCTTTTCAACTTGTGCCTTTTCTATCCTCACCTCCTTTGCTCTTTTACTGCTTACCACTGTGTACTGTCTCCTTTTCTTCCCTATCACCTGATATTCAAAGCTTATATGGCAAGTCTTTTGCCCTGTCACCAGTCTTACCTTCCTCCTGTTTTTGTATCTTCTTCAAAACCTTGGTCATAGCAATGACAACTGCATCACTGATCCACTAACACAGTTAATTTCCCCAGTATTATAATTTTGTAAATTAAGATGTATTCCAGGATTCAGTGGTATGTCCCTCCTGGAGAAAGGAAGTGCAACCTGAGGGTGGGTATTGGCAAAATGTCAATGGTAGTAAGACTCAATAGCTTAGGAATTTCTGTGTGTCTTAACTTCTACCCAGTGCTTTGACACACACATGCCTTCCAAGGACTTGAGTAGCAGCAGTCAAGTTTTCTGATTAGTACAGAGTGGAGCAACACATTTTCTAAAGAAGAAAGTGGCACCAAATAAAATCAGTGGCATAATAGAGAAAATTTAGCTTCATCTCCTGTTTTATTGAGGTTGCAAAAAATTACCCTTCCTATCCTCAGGAGAGAATGACAGTAGTAAAATAAGATGCATCAGTTAAAGTATGCATTCAGAAATATGATGAGGTTTGTGATTGCCATCCCAATATTTTGAATGGTAAAATTTAAAACAATGCCTTTAATATACTCAGTTTATCAGGTTGCATCATGTCTGAAGAGACTTTCAGTATCATCACATGGCTTGAAGCCTATCCCCACAAAATTTTCTAACTGAAATATTATTGAAAGGAAACATTTTGAAATGGCATGAAAACTGTATATAACATTGTTTTTTGTAACAAGACTCAATTTAAATGTTCTGATTAGGATACTTTACGATATTGGATTCTGTAGATTGTAATGCTTTATTTATTTATTTACTTATTTATTTTTTGCTTGTTAAGAATCTGAGAGTGTCAATTTAGAGACTTATAAGTCTGCATGATTATATTCCTTATATGAAACCAAATTCTAATCCACCTTTACTGTGGTTAAAAGATTTTTGTAATATTTTTAAACTTTAATATCTATAAGTGGCTTGAATCATTTGCTAAGAATAAAGTTTATTATAAACTAACTACGCAATAGTGTTAAATATTTAATGACAGACAAATAATTACTAAACCTGCTGGTATAGATGGTATAGATAGGAACAGAGTAATAATCCTTGTGAATTTTTGTTATAAATTGTGTATGCAACATTTAAATAATGTGGATGTGTATGAAAATGGCTGTGTTTGCAGGCTCAGGAAAAGTTGTGTGTGCGTGTGTATGTTTGTATAAATGTATATATATGTGTGTCTGTGTCTGTCTGTCTTTGCACCTGCCATCAATTCTCCCTGGCCAATTGACACATTTGTCCCTCATCACTGGAGCAAGGGTCATCCAGGTGGGGCTGTTATTTAGACAGCATTCAGAAGTAGTTCACATGCCTCTTGTCTTTTTCTCAGTCCTACCTTGTGCATACTTGGTTTAGAACCATGGGAGGTGTGCAATTCACCACCTTAGAGGTTACATCCTCAGTTCAACAAATGGCATTTCTTCTAAGTGACCCTGTCCTGCACAGTCTCTCTGGTATTGATGCAGTGTGCCTCTGAGTACACACAAACCCCACTACAGCCAGGAAAGGTAACTTGCCTAGTCTCTTCACAGCTCCATCCATTCCTGTCAGCTGTAGCTGTTTTGGTGGGGTCTATATCACATTATCGAAATTCCAAAAGATCGAACACCATAAGCTCGACCTTGGAATCTTGAAATGTGATATACTCGAACGCTCAGAACAGCAAATTTTTTACAAGGGAAAAAATTTGCTGTTCAAATACACACACAGCACAAGCACACCAAAATACATAATCCACACATACACACTTCACAGAACCCTACACTAAATCGTACATACACTACTAGCTATCCACTTACCTTAACCCAACCCTAAGGTCCCTAATTAACGCACACTTACCTTACCCGCTCCCTAACCTTAAGGTCCCTATCTAACGCACACTCACCATACCCGCTCTCTAACCCTAAGGTCCCTAACTATCGCACACTCACCCTACCCGCTCCCTAACCCTAAGGTCCCCAACTATCGCACACTCACCTTACCCGCT
This sequence comes from Protopterus annectens, assembly GCF_019279795.1. Lineage (NCBI taxonomy): Eukaryota > Metazoa > Chordata > Ceratodontiformes > Protopteridae > Protopterus > Protopterus annectens. Next base: position 697,582,789 of record NC_056750.1, read on the forward strand.
CCCTATCCCTAAGATCCCTAACTATCACACACTCACCTTACCTCAGTCCGTTCACACACTTACCTTAACCCGGTCTGTTACCTTCGCACCACAGTCGAGGAAATAGCGAAGCCGCAGAAACGGCCCACCGATTACTTTCCCTAGGAAAATATTCAGTGTTCTGCAGCTTCACTATTTCAAGTATTCGCTGAATAGGGGTCGATATTATAACATTCGAAGTTTTAAGACTTCAATGTTATAATATAGACCAGTTTTGGTGGTACAAACTGATTTTCAGTATTGCTGGAGAGGCTGTCATGAAATACCAGTTAAACCCCCATTCTATGTATGATTTTGTTTCCTGCTGTAAGCTGCATTTTTGTTAGGTTTCCCAATGTGCATGCATATGTGTATGTCCATATTTTTTTTTATTTATTTATTTATCATTTGTTGACCGGGAAAGTCATATACCTATCTACACATACATACATATCTCTCTCTCTCTATACATATATATATACATACATACACACACACACACACACACACACATATATATATATATATATGTATATATATAGAGGTATACATATATATATATATATATATTTATATATATATATATATATATATATATATATATATATATATATATATGCCAACCAGCAGAAGAAGGGTTGCCAATATTTAAAAGAAACCTTCCTAGGGTGTGTGCACTGTTGTAGCTACCTGCGAATTAAGGAATGAGTGATATACTGCCTAGCTCAAGTCACAGTGCGTGAACTAAAGCCGCATTTAATTAGCTAACTGTGTTATCTCTACTTATTGTGTTTTCTTTTTGTTTTGTTTTACACTGCTCTCAGTCTGTACTCTCTTGCCACTGTGTTTCACTCCTGCTGTAGTACTTTGATCCAGCAAGTGGGTAAGACATTGCACAGTACTGCTGCTTTGTGCTGTCAATCCTTTTCTCCTTCTGCTGTGGTACTGGATTACTACAAAACAATTTAAGTATGAATGGAACTTGGTGCTGCTTTTTTCCCCTTTTGAAGTATTTCAGTCTGTTTTTAATCATTCTACTTATTTTTATCCTGATATGGATTCTTCATTTTCATTGGTTCATGGCAGTTTCACTTTGTTATTGATCTTTACTGACACTTGCTGAGTATATTTGGATTATTTGTTTTTAATCATAACTAAACCTGACTCTCAGATGCAATAAGTGACAAAACTCATCAGAATATTTTAAAAGATGCCTGTGTATATAGATAGACTACTCAAAATTCATTGCAATTCTGCATGATTATATATACACATCAGTAAACATGTCTGTAAAATAAATTATTCTGATCAATTATGAGTTTATTTCTTCCTCCTAGTTCTGTTCCTTGTCTGCTTCTACTGCTTGAAGTTGCAAAATGTTGAGAGGGAATAGGGGAGTTACAATGGATTGCACAGTATGGTTCTGACAGAAATCAGCCAAGCGATGTTTCTTGAGCATTATTCGTGTATTTATTCATTCACTAGTTTTTAAGCAGATATCCAAGGTGTATAGCCATACAACTGTCTTTAATTGATGGTTGTGTGTGCATGTTCATGCAGAAGGCATAGTTCTCAACTGTATTTTCTCCTTAAATTTGTGGTTTAGTCTTCATAAGGTTTGTAGCATGTGAGTTGACATCCTTCATAAAATACTTGCTAATGAAAAATTTATTGTGGATGTAAATGTATATAAGAGCAATACTTAAATGCTATTCCTGACTAAGGGTTTTTGTCTCTGATGCTTGAGCTAAGATGTTGAGAGGGAGAGGAAAATTGCAATGGATTGTTCTGTATGGTTCTGGTAACAGAGAACTGATATATATTTCTGGGCCATTACTTATGCATTTATAAATTTTCTTGAGCTCAGTTAGATATCTGATGTGTTCATTCATAAAAGTGGCTGTAATTGAAGGCCAAAGGTGTGTCTGCACGTGTATATGTGTGTGTGTGTACTCATGCATGAAGCGGGCATAGTTCTTAATTGTCCCTGATATTGTAATCTATTCCTTGTACAATCAGTGCATTTCTGGTAAAGTCCAGTAGACTGCTATCACTAAATAATGACAAACATGTGAGTTCCATACTTTATACCCTTCAAAGAATTATTGCTAACAGAGAACCTGTTATATTAACAACTGTCCATGTATATAAGAGCAATTTCTAAAACTGGTTTCTTATTGTGAGTTTTTGTCTTTAAATCTTGAGCTTAGTGCTTGGGAGAGAATGGGTGCACAGCAGGTTGCACTGTATGATTTTCACAGCAGTGCACTGAAGTACAATTCTAGATCATTATTCATGTATTTTTCTTCCATTTGATTTCAAGCAAACATCTGAAGTATACACAGTCATAAAAGGGTTTTAATTGATGGTCACATCTGTGTGTGACAGAGAGAGAGTGTGTATGCGTGTGTGTGCAAATTCCTGCATCCCAGTGAAGTTATGGTGTAAAGGAGGAATCAGTTAGAGTAAAATGTACATCATCATATTAGCCATCACTTTTTGGGGGGATAAGTACTTTTGGTTTCCTTGGGGTTTTTTTTGACAGTGTGTTTATTGTTTGTGCATAAACTGAATAGACTTGTAAACACATCATTCCTCTGATGTTTGACCAAGAGGAAAGTAAGAAATAACGACGATAGCAATATCTTCCCAGTTGTTGCTATTAAACAGTAGACTGGTTCTAGAGAAGCCTTATTTACCTTCTGTGTACACCTCTGAGGATTGACTTTCAGGAAGGTTAAATAAGGTTCATGCTGTCTTCAGCACTACAAAAGCTTCTAATGGCTTTTTTACACACCTCTGAACAAGGCCAGTTCTTGAATACATGTTGCCTGGATGAGATGCTGAGGATACCCCACCTCTCCTTCTAAACCTGTCTCAAAAATCTACATATGCAACACAGGACTCAGGGGACCCATGACAACTAACATCTCCGAGGGTCTAGTCATTCCGTGATACATTTTATGCTTTATTTTTGAAATATAATTACTTGTTAACTGTTCTTTTATACTGATAGAATAATCATTTATGTGTCTACAACATTGTATGCATCCTCATCTAGAACTGCTGATATTATTTTTAACATGTTCTGGCACTGCTGTTAACAACTGAGGTCTGTTAAAAGACATACACAAACACACACACACACACACACACACACACACACACACACACACACACACACACACACACACACACACACATACACACACACACCATATGGCTACCTACAGGCAAATCAGAAAAATGTCACCTCATCAATGGTGTGCCTGGATAAAAATCAACTCCAGACAGGGGCATATTCCACAGAGAAGGAATCATAGCCAAGAACTCCAGCAAAAAATCACATAGCGAGAGATGGCAACACTACTTGTTTTGCCACTGTGGCAAAGATCAATTGCTACTGCTCAAAATTGCTGTCTCTCCCTTCCTGAGCAGACCACCAATGATAGCCACCTTTCATGTGTAGTACTGAATTGCAATGGAAATTGAAAAAAAATATGCAGAAATTGTTAGTTTTTGATGCACCACAAGCAACCACCTCCCCCCACACACACTTTTATTCCATGGACAGTCTCTGTACCCTTCAATTGCAATCCCTTTAACCTGTGCATACCTTAAATATCTGACTGCCTTTAAAAAAGTGACTACAGAAAAGTATTGCAATTTAGTTCACACAAATGCACACTAGTTTTGCAAAGCCAGGTTACTGTTAATCTTGATCATGACATTGGTTTCAGCCATTTCATCCATACATAACCTAATGGCCAACAATTACAGTCATTTTTGCTAATGGTAAACTGTACATGAGAGTAACTGTGATAAGAGAAATGGCCATAATAATGTATTTCAGCTTGTTTCATATCAACAGTAGCCAGAGTAAAGTATTATAACCTGCTTCCCATAAATGAGTATTAAGCCTGTAAAGCCAGAATAGTGACTGCTTGACTTAAGAAAATGTGATCAATGCCTGTCAGTTTCAATGACAGCCTACAATATCCAGCAACTATAGCCAATGTGTTGAATGTGTATACCTCAAAATTCTCACTGCAATAAAAATAATGGCCGAGTAATGGATATCAAATGTATTTAAAACAATTGGTAAAAACAGTAAATTATTCTAATTAGCTTCACATAAATACAGATTAGTCCTACAAAAACCAAAACAATGACTATCTAATGAACAAATTAACAAATTATAGCAGAGTCAGTCAGTGTAATCAAATCCTTTCTGCATCCAGTAAATATAGTAATTTATTGACTGTGTATACCTCAGATTTATGTGATAAAAAGCAGTTTTCACAGTAATGTAGTTCTTCTCTATTCATACATGAGCCAAATTAAATTACTCTAACCTACTTCATAGAATTACACATTAATCTAGAAATACCAGAATAATGCTTGAACAAATGACAACTGCATCAGTCATTGTCATCTGCAGGTAACCCTCTCCTAGCAGTTATAGCTACTTTGTTGACTTTCCACACTTCAAAAGTATGATTGTGATAAAAATAATAGTAACCACAATAAAGTATTTCAATTTTGTTTCACATAAACACTAGCCACATTAAAGTATTCCAGTGGGCTTCAGACAACTTTATATCTGCCTTGTGAACCTAGAATAAAGATTGTTTTATTTAAGAAAATAACTGATAGCAAGGTCAGTCTCTTTCATTCTCAGACTGTTGTCTAAATGCAGCAATTATAACTCATTTCTTGATTAAGGAAACCTCAGATATCTTATTGTCATACAAATAGTGGTCACAATAATATATATTACTTTTGTTTATAAAAACAATCCCCGGGATTCAAGAAGTTTGGTGCAAGGACAGTTTAAGCCTTGCGCCGAGTGTCCTCACTACAGATGGCGCAGCAACGCCATACGAATATGTATGAGGGCGCTCCTCCACAACCTCGACGTGCATAGAAAACGTGTGCAAGTGCAGGGGGCATGTACAAGTGCTCTATGGAGGCGTAAACATGCCCCGATACTTGCAAAACCTACTATGCCTACTAGTAGAGCCCGCCCCTAATAGTAAGTCAGTAATTCAGTGTCCGTGGATACCAAAATGTATGCTAAGCATACAAGAGTGTCCACGAACAGTGAAATAAACTTGAAGTAGTAAACACAGAAGCACGTAGTGGAATGTTGAGCCCTGTCCCTAGAACTTTCACAATTAGATTCCCTGTCTCTGTGCCCCTATTATACATTCGAATTGCTGCAATATCTAAGGTGAAAGCAAAGCGCAGCATGTCTGTGCATCGCTGCCCTCCGCCGAGCGTAGCTTACACATCATATTCATTCAAATAGAGAAAAACATGCGGAATCAACATGTCAATAGTGTAGTGTTTATAGCATCCGTCTAACAAACAGGCATTCACGGTTCGAGCCCAACAATAGCACATATCATTCTCCATGTGGAATGAATGTCATTTTGCCGTAAAACCGACATAAGACTATCGCATCAGATATTTAACTTAAATATCATTCAAGCAAAGTAACACTGTCATAATGAATAAAGTACTATTAAGCAAGTGTAAGCACAAATAAGCAGCAGTAAACACATGTAAGTACCAGTAAGCAAGTCTGAGTGCACTTGCATGAGTCTAAGCAGTGCCCAGCATAGGAAATGTATATAAGTATATACAGATATATAATATATATATATATATATATATATATATATATATATATATATATATATATATATATATAAAACATGCATACACTCACACACACACACACACACACACACATATATATATATATATATATATATATATATATATATATATATATCTATAAAGAAAGAACGACATAACAATAAAGCATACAAAAGGAATGAGAAGGCAATCAGCAGCAACCCCAGTATTATATAACACTGTCAGTGTATGTCATATCCAGCTGGGCAGGAGTGAGCAAAGCACTGCTACTCACACCACAGGCAGGATATTACCAGTGGGAGTAACATTGTTGATTTGCTAAGTCTACTTTACACACAGAGGGTAGTCCCTGGTGGGACTACCCAAAAATTGATAGACCATTTGGCCATCCGACCATTACACAAGCACTGGCAGGTATGTTCATGGGCTAAATGGTGGAGAGCCTGAGAATAGATGGGTTGGGACAACACGTAGAGCCCCTAACACTCGGGATAGGGCAATGTGTGGAGGTGTGCCATGGCTGCGATAACAAGTGGACAATGGATGGTATGCATGCATGTTGAATGCAGGTGGGTGGAGGAACTATGGGTATGAAATTATGGAGCCAGGTGTGCCAGGGTTGGATGGGCTGGTTCTAACTGGACCACCCCATGGAGGTCAGTGAGTTCGTTATAAGTATATATGCATACACACATGCAGACATCTATATGTAGAAGTACATTCTCTGTAACACATTCATTCCATTTGCAGACATAAATAACATGAATGTGCCCTTACAAACCTCGACAGTAGATAGAATAATAGGTTGTGCAGAAACTGCTAAAATGCAGAAGTGTGTACAATGTCTGAAGTTAGTGCTGTGCTGAAAATAATCAAATGTGAGGAATTTCTCAAACATGGAATCATTCCTGTGATCTGCCTGCTACGGCAACGCCAATTACTAAACCGTTCCATTTGTAAAAGAAATACGCCGATCACATACATAATTAGGCTCTCATGTGTAACGTGTGCGTAACAACATGTCCAGTCATTATGTGAGAACAGTACTCTTGCAAGGTGTGTGCGACATCATCATCATGATAAAGGTAAATGGGGTAACCACAGAGGGATCGGTAGTGTTGTGTGTACAATGGGGTCGTCTGCATCACGTGTACCTGGAACATTTAGGAGTCATGTTCATACTAGGATCGTGCGCCTGAGAGACAGGGGTGAGGACAACTGAAGTATGTTGTGATGCATATTATTACATGTGTCCAGTGGACACGTGTGTGAAATGGACAGCTACGTATGGGGCAAATGTTGTTCCAGGAACCGATTGGCCTTATGTTTCCTTAGGGTGAGAGTGGGATGTGGGGGAAGGACAGTAGGTATGCCCGTGGAGGATAGGTAGAGTAGGATGACAGACAAGACAGCATACAGATCGGTATATGACACGTGGGGGGATACACCTCGGACGGGGAGGGGTGTTCGCATTCACAAGCCCATGAGCCCCCAGATGAAAACAGTGGGATGGAGGTCCCTAGCCATGGGCAGCCACCACTGCAACAAAACAGCTGCAAAGATGGCAGTGCTGGGGGCTGTCTAGGAGGGGCAGCCTCACCCTGTAAATGTGACACTCTGCCCTTGAGCTGGTGTATCTGGCCTCAAAACCCCTTATTGAGCCCCCTACGCACTACGTCCGGGACCGTACAACAGCGGACATGTTCCTGTCTGGACCTGCTCCCAGGGAGGACAAGCCCCATCTTCAGTGGTAGTACCATCAGAAGGTGGTGCAGAGCCAACAGAGGTGGAGGTCCAAGGCTGGGCCCCAGATGTGCTGGTGCCCGGTGCCATTGCCAGCTGAAGTGGGACAGGAGGCTCTGCTGGGACCTCCAAAACCATACAGCCTATGGTGTTGCGGTTTAAACACAGATATGGCCTAGTAATAGTCAACAGCATTCAGGATTACTTAAAACAGCATGCATAGATATGACCATCAACCCAACACAACAGATGGCATACATTTGCAGAGGGAGCACAACACATGCATACATACTGCATGACATCTGTACAAAGTGTAGAAGACTTGTGACCGCAGCTATGAACAGTGTCCCATTATTGGCATGTCACTGAGAACCCCAGACAGTGTCTGTCATACCACTGTTTCATGTGACATATGTCCAGTCAGGGATGCAATGGCAGTAACACATCACTACCACCATGTACTGGCAGCAATCCTCCCACTATGCTCCTGCTGTTCACAGATGTGTGTTCAGTGAGTAACACAGGAAACAAATGGTTCCACACACTGACCAGTCCACAGATGGCCCTACAGATGGGGGTCCCTCATGAACAGAGCACTGTCTTGTCAGGTTTTAAAACATGCAGAACAGCCATTACCACTCACAACTTGTTAAACAGGCAGTAGTCTCAATGAAGCATAGCTACACTTACATGCTGTAGTCATGACTGGCACATCACCCTCCTGTCTTTAGGCTATTTCCCATTGTGTATGTTGTTTGAGGAACATCCAGATATCATCTGTGATGCCATTTCCAAACACCAGATCCAGGTACCACTCACAGCGACTGTCATGGGCAAACACCAACAAGATGTTCCTAGATATTGTACTGTGTTTTTCATGTGAATGGCTATGGGAACATCATCACAGCTGTACCACATGCAATCAGCTAGAGGAGGACTGCAATAGGTGCAGAGGCCATCACCTGATCATGACCATCACTTACAATACTCAAGCTGGTGCTGAGCAGGTGTACACCTCCACATCCACCATAGAGTGTGTGGGAGGGACAGACAGAGGCAAAGTACATCAGAGAAGGGCTTGGAGACTAAAACCTAAGCATCGTCTGTCACACACCTACCAGTACAGGGGTCAAGCCCCTGACTGAATAGTCATTACTATTACAAGTGCATGCAGTTACTCCATGTGCCACAAAGCTGACATGTTGGTGTGCTGTAAGAACATATATGTGTGTTGGTGAGCGACATCTGCAACAGAGATATAGTAGACATACATTAGGTGTAGCACACATGGCTGTCCACATGAACGGATGTCATTGTCAACACAATCACACTGTCTAATGGACTCACATTGACACTCTTTGCCAGGCCCACAAATACACTCCCTAACTACTTAGTTTGCCACACTGCAGTAATGCACAGGTACTACATGCACCACAGGGGATATCCGGAGGTTCTATTGGCTAGGGCATGTGAACGTGTTTGACATCTGTTGGTATGTCAATGGGAGTTATACTGGGAGTGACTGTGGTTGGGAGCATCATACCTCACACGCAGACACAAGATGCCAGTACTCACATGCATGTGTGCACTGCTTCATGGGTGTGTAATGGTTGGCTGTGCAAGATGGCTGTTCAGCGCTGGGTGAGGGGTAATCCTTGGCATCACACCACCTGACAATGGTGTACAGTGTGGTATAGGGGTGTAGTGTCTGCAATGTCCCACACAGATGGGTATTGTATGAACTGCCCTGACATCCTGGTTACCATTGTGTATGGCCATAGCTTTGCAATGCATGCCATGTCTGTGTTTGATAGTCCTTGACATGGACATTGCCTGGGATGTGCATGTCCCACAATAATGTACAGTGACATGTACAGGTGTACTTGGTTTGGCTGGCACATGTTGTGTACACAGACTGTTATCCTCCGATATGCCAATACTGGCCTGGTCTGGCAGAACCTGCTTATAGTCAGCAGGTCGACCCTGCATCTGCATTGATAGCATGATACAGGTATTCCCTGGTGTCAGTGGCATCGGTCCATACAGAGCACAGGTGTAAGGCATTGTATGGCCTCTGTGGATCACATTTGATGGCACCACATATGTTGCAGGCATCCAGTTGGGAACATAGTGAAGGCACATTGTCCGCAATTGTGTGCCTGTTGTACTGCTGTGCAGGGTGCCATGTCCTCTGCAGCCCACTGCAATGACACCATGCCTACTTTCTGTCATCAGTGTGCAGGGTACTAACAACATAGCAGGATATTCTACGCAAGTGTGTTTGTGTATGACACACGGGTTCAGGACGTATTCCAGGTACTAGTAGGGTTGCATACTTTGTTCACCAGGCCTTTTGCCAGATGTAGGGGTATGGCTTGCCAGCACAGTCCCATAGCTAACTGACATCTGTACTCCTCGTGAGGTTGATACTGTGACATAAGACTGACACCATATAGAAAAACTACAAAATCCGCTCCCCAACATGTCCAGTGGTTAGACACTCACAGCCAACTCCACACAGGCTCTGACAGTCAAACACACACACACACACACACACACACACACACACACACACACACACACACACACACCTGCCATGTCCTGAAATCGAACCCTTACCTACCTAGTGTATCACACTACAGCAATACGCATTTACAGCATGCGCTACGGTGAATACTGGGCTACAACAGTCCTAGAGGTGTATTCCTAGGTGGGTGACATCAGCAGGATTGCCAAAGATGGTCATGTGAACTGTACAGAATGTGCATACTCTAAAAAGCACTGTACTTGTCTTAGGCAGACATACAGACACACACACACACACACACACACACACACACACACACACACACACACACACACACACACACACACACATGGTCTCTCTTGGAATAGAACCCCTACCTAACTAGTTTATCACACTACAGCAATACTCAGTTACAGCACATGCTATGGAAAATACTGGGTTACAGCAGTCCTAGAGGTGTATTCCTAGGTGGGTGACAGCAGGATTGCCAAAGGTGGTCATGTGAATTGTACAGTGTGTGCATACTCTGAAAAGCATTGTTCTTGTCTCAGGCAGACAGAGACACACATACACACACACACACACACACACACACACACACACACACACACACACACACACACACACACACACACACAGTTAGTCTCTCTTGGAATAGAACCCCTACCTAACTAGTTTATCACACTACAGCAATACGCAGTTACAGCATGTTCTATGGAGAATACTGGGTTACAGCACTCCTACAGGTGTATTCCTAGATGGGTGACATCAGCAGGATTGCCAAAGGTGGTCATGTGAATTGTACAGTGTGTGCATACTCTAAAAAGCATTGTTCTTGTCTCAGGCAGACAGACAGACACACACACTCACACACACAGTTGGCCTCTCTTGGAATAGAACCACTACCTAACTAGTTTATCACACTACAGCAATACACAGTTACAGCACGTGCTGCGGAGAATACTGGATTACAGCAGTCCTAGAGGTGTATTTCTAGTTGGGTGACATCAGCAGGATTGCCAAAGGTGGTTGTGTGGGTTGTAAAGAGTGTGCATACTTTAAAAGCATTGTTTCTTTCACAGGCAGGCAGACAGACACACACACACAGTTGACCTGTCTGGGATTAGAACACCTACCAAACTAGATTAACACACTACAGTATTACGCAGTTACAGCAAGCGTCATGGAGATTACTGGGTACAGCAGTCCCAGAGGTGTATTCATAGGTGGGTGACATGAGCAGGATTGCCAAAGAAGGGCATTCCAATTGTACAGCGGGTTGTACATGTCTGTTACCTGCGTGTACCTGCTGCTTACTGTTATGAAAACACATTTACACCTGCTTACAACTGCTTAAATGCATCTTATGCAGTCCTAATTGACAGTATCAACAACAGCTGCAGGTCTTGTACCCTGGACCATGCACACTGAGGTCACTGGACATACCACTAAGCCATCTGGGTTGTACACATGTTGCATGGAGTCTATAATGCACATACTAATACAGGTATTCCACAGTACTTAAAACAAATGGGACAGCCGTTTGTGTACATATGTACAGTACCCTTGAATGTACTGTACTCTGTGAAACAACAAACTGTCATAACTGCATATATATATATATATATATATATATATATATATATATATATATATATATGCACCTACAGTACGGGATGTGTACACACACATATATGTATGCATATACACAGACACAGCCATAGCTATATATATATATATATATATATATATTTTTTTTTTTTTTTTTTTAATTTTATTTTACATTTGTTGACCAGGATAGTCCAACTGGATGCATGTCCATTTTCAGCGGAGGCCCGGGGAGAAAAGCTCCAAGGGTAAGCAGATACAGCATTACATAATACCAGCATTACATATTACAAACAGACTATTTACAGAGATTACATAAGTAAGCAAGTTAAATAAGTTCCACAGGTTAGGGTTAATCCTGAGCCCAAATCAGGATTAAATTAAATTACACAGTAACTGGTTAGCAGATTTTTTTTACACATTCTAGAGAGAGTTAGCCAGGCTTGATACATTGACATAGCCAGTTAAGTGGCAAATGTTGTTTGAGTCTAGTTTTAAATTGACCTAAGGTGGAAAGTAAGGTAATATCAGCTGGAAGAGAATTCCAGGATCTACTTACAGAGTTTGCAAAGAGAGAGTCACCGGCTGTGTTATTAATTTTGCTAGTCTGAATTAGTAGTTTGTTAGAGGATCAAAGCAGTCTAGGATTGTTATAGGGGGTGATAATATTTTTAAGTGAAGGAGTATTGTCCAGATTATGGAGGATTATATAGGCCATAATCAGTTGGTTATACTGGATTAGGCTGAGAAGTTCAAGCCACCCAAGCTAATTTAGATTGATGCATTGATGTGTCCTAAAAGGCAGCCCAGTGGCAAACCTGGCAATGTGATTGTACACACATATACATATACATATATATATATATATATATATATATATATATATATACACACACACACACACACACACACACACACACACACACACACACACACACACACACGTCTGAATCCCCTTTGTGACACAGAAGGGTTCCAAAGGAACTGACGTGTACACAAAATGGAGGCATTGCCTGTATTATAACATTTAAATCATAAGCAGTTCACCAGAGAAGGGATGGTTGTTGTGTATGTGGAGTTTGGGTTGGGGAATGATGGCTAATGTAATCTACCCAGGGACTGTGGAGTTAGGGTGGGGGAATGATGGGTATGGACCAACACCACGGCGACCACTCCTGTGTCACTGCTTGACAGTGGCACAGGAAAATAACATACCCAGCTGTAGTCGTGCTTGACTGTGTATTCTTTACCATTCCTAACTAAGTAATACTTTGTAGACACCGGTCACCACAGATGGCTACCATGGTGTGCTAAAAGACATTACACATGTGTATGCCTGTCTACAGGGTAGTCACACACACAAACACGCACACAGATGCCAGTATTGTGCATACACGTCTTGTCTATGTAAAGGTAACTAGTACAGTGGTATGCAGTTGGGGTATGTGCCACAGAACACATACAATTACACTTACTGATTCCACATCTGAGCTGGGTGACATCAAAGAACCGATTACTTGCAGTGGGGAGGGGTAAGAGAGAGGTTTAGCGGTTGACAAGGATAAAGGACAGTGCAAAAGGAGGCATTGCTTTGGAATGCAGCAAAACTCGCTGCCATGACAGGATGCCGACACAAATACACACACAACCATACTCAGTCATTTGCTGACACACACAAACTCAGCCATTTGCTGACACGCACACTCAGGCATTTGCTGTCACACACACAAACACATGCACACAGTTGCCATTGGTGGGATCAGAACTCCTGCCTATCTACAGTTCACTATTACAGTACTATGCAGTTAAGAGACGCGCCACAGAGATTACACATTTCAAGGCAATCTGACTGCCCTTCTACAATTGTGGACAACAGCAGGGAGACTGACAGTACTGAAGTACATAGCTATAGACCTGTGTGTTTAAAGTAGGCGTCCATTACCATCTGTATGCACAAACAAGACACATCATCTGCAGGTAGGCCTGAGAGGTATAGCTGTAGCACAACAGGAACCTGAACCGGAGTATGGCCATCTGCAGAATGGACAACTACTATCACTATCACTATACAGGGTTACAGTGGGCATGCTCATACACTTAGTAGCACAGGGCCGTTTGGGATGCACTATGACTACAACTACACAAGGTTATACTGGGCATGCTCATACACTTAGTAACAAAGGGCTTGTTGGATGCACTGACTCAAATTACACAATATGGCAGTGGGTACGATCATACACTTAGTAGCACAGGGCTGTTTGGGATGCACTCTGATTCTAACCACTGAAGGCCACAGCGTGCATGCTCAAACACTTACATGCACAGAACAGGTTGTAATGGACTCCTATTGTAAATACACAGGCTTACAGCTAGGTACATCCTACCTGTCCGTATATATGCACATCATACTGGTTTACTATCTGAGACCTGTATGTGGCCTGTAAATGATATATCTGTGTCTGTGCTGTTTGATACATATGCATACATGTACATGAAGTACTGACATATATATATGTTACGTATACACATTCATGCATGTGTGGATGTGACAGACAATAGGTTACCTGGGTGGCGCAGGCGGATGCTACCTACAGCATGTGTCACACACCTTGCTGCCCTAAAAGGCATACATTGATAGCAGGTTGTGGACAGTGGCATTGACAGTGGCATGTGCAAGCATAATATGTAAGCCACCTTGTGTAATGGTACTGAGGTGCAGGTGACAAAATGACCTCTTCCAGCTGTGGTAGTAGTTGTCATTATTAGCAGGACTGCTACCCTAAGTATATCTCACATTGTTCATATACACAAGTTCTGTCGCTGTCCATCACCTTACATGGGGCATTTGCTACCGAGCACATTAATGCCATGCGCAGTGATGTCATGGTACGGGTGGCAACTGCTAGACCAAAACAATGAGCCAATGTCCTGCTGTTATTATGAGGTTGTCCAGTGTCTGTCATTCCAGGCTGTCATGACCAAATGACGAGCCTTCAGCATGGAGCAAATGCATCCATGTTACACAAGTGTGTGGATAATATCTAGGTCGCATTTACCCATATAGCCGCATTCCAAGGCAAATGTCCTACACACAGAAGTAACACCCTGACACCTACATGACAATTGCAATGGATGCCTATGCTAACCCGTGCTAGATTTGTGGCTTTAGTAATCCATTAGCTCAGTGTAGAACCTACACTGGGGAATACCAGCATCTGTGCAGTGAGGAACATCTGGCTGGAGGCTCTGTATGGGAATACCGGCATCTGTGTAGTGAGGAACATCTGGCTGGAGGCTCTGTAGTGCACAATTGTATTAACACCATATAATTCCGTTCCAGACATGTGGGCCATAACAGTGAGATGGACCATACCAGGTGGTAGTGTACACATATTCATAAAGGCTACTCACATGTAAGGACCACTACTCCGACATAACACATCTCAGATTAGTCAGGTACAGGTGACAGTGGCAAATGCTTCATTCTTGGTTGTATCCACATATACATCCACCACCTTGTTCCCAGACTACCAACACACATCCATATGTGGTATGACATAGTATGGTAGTCCACCAGATAACCATTGATTGGTGGACTGTACCTAGGCCTACATCAACTGTGCAATGTACCCATGTACAGACACAGCTGCATAATGTGTTATGCAATGCAATAATACCACTGTTTGTAACCTGCTCAGTTGTACACATACCAGGGTCCCTCGGATGTAGTCAGCATTAACATGGTCGACTGTTGCTGTAAACCATTAACCGACACCCTCATGGTTGGATATGACCTAACCATACCTGCCCTGGATATGTACATCCCACACTCATACAACATATATTACATTACCATAGCTTTCGTTTACCTTTCTACATACAGGTGGCTACAGTCACTACACACATGCATATGGCAGATAGCATGCTAACAGTACATAAGGTTCAATATCTATGTTGACAGAGGTAATATCACCTCTCTACTGGTCACCCATGACACCTATCATATCATACAACACCCCATGTGGCATGTATGTCTTTAGACATGTCCACCTAATGCAATGCCTACAAATATACCCAAATAACAGGACCATAGGACCTACACAAGGCCTGTATTGACAGACTTAGGGAAATCTAGCTCTGCCCTGTATGTTCCTGACTAGTCACAGGTGCTATGTTCATGACATGTACAGCCATGTGTGGCCACAGCTCCTACATATACCACATGTCAACAATTGCAAGCCAGGCATGCTGTGTGCTGTCTCAACATTAGCCTTAGTACCACAATAGCCAGTACATGCTGAGTTGAGATGTTTACAAGCCACAGATGCTTGGCTATGTTTCACACATGGTGTGGGGAAGGTGTGGAATGTATCCTCTTGACCTGCTAGTGCATGTACTGATGTAGACCGCATATGTGTACATGTATTGCTGTTTGTGTAGATTCCATGTGTGTGCAGTGTCTGATGTCTGAAGGTGACAGTTGTCTTATTACATCATGCTGTTGCAATACAGCCTCAACCTTGCCAACTGTATATGGTGATATACTCTAAGTACAGTAAGCTGTATATGAGGTATGGACGGATGTTTGGACATGACTACTAAGTGGTGGGTCTTCTTTGCAGATGAATGATTACTGAGGACAGCTCACTGGTGTGTTACAACCATTCCTACAATAACCTGTGTACCTGCTAAGGTCAGGTTTTGTTAACTGAAGTGGAAGACAGACAATGTTGAATGCTGTAAGGGTGACACCAAAGGCAAATCCCATGACACCTGTAACAGTAATACCTCCCCTGTGCATATATTGTGCATATATCAGCACAGTTGTCATAGGAAAGAGTCAGTAAGCATTGTACCGGATGTGATAGTGCTGTACTGCTGTAGTACCTATCATGAGATAGCCATGTGTTTGATTCACAGTACTGGCACGTGTGGATGTGTGTCCATATATGTCACATATGGTTGGGTATACATCCCACATGTTATCACTCTCTTGAACACTGTTGGTGACACCAGTACAGAGTGAAGTATAGAAAGAAAGCCATAGGCAGGTGGTTAAAACACACACATGTAAAGTGTCTGTATGTGTGTGACATAGGTGCATGTCTTTGTGAATGCCGGTGTGTGTGTGTGTGTGTGTGTGTGTGTGTGTGTGTGTGTGTGTGTGTGTGTGTGTGTGTGTGTGTGTGCAGTAGCATGTTCACATAGACCTTCAACAGGTGATGTAGCCAGCCTACGTCCACATGCCCGATGCCTGACTCCCACCAGATGTTCCAGCACAGACATTCCACACTCGAGGATGGGACAGGGGTCAATGTCCTCGATCTTAGGCCATTCCAACTACCTGTACATGTGTAATCTCTGTGGCACGTCTTGTAATTGCGTAGTACTATAATGATGATATGCACATAGGCAGGGGTTGACATCTGAACATTGGCAACTGTGTGTGTGTCTCAGAGTGTGCGTTACTGTGTCTGGAATCCCTAAGTATGTGGGTGTGTCTGTGTTTGCATGCTGTAATGGCAGTGGGTATTACTGCTTCCCAATGAGATGCCACTATTTCCACTGGCTTTTATCCTTGTCATCCAGCATACCACAACTTTACCCACTCCGTGCTCTGGGTAACTATACCTGTGATGTCAACCACTATGGATATGACGGCTATGAACACAGTAGCTTACTACACAGCTATCATGCTCTTGGATCATTAGAACAGTAAATATAATTGAAACATGGGAGAATAACTGTGATGTGGAAGCTACAAAGTGCATGCAAGTATTGTCATACCGACCTGTGAGTAGTCAACATGTACATATGGGACTCCCGCATACACCAACTTCCCCTGGCACATGCAACTACACCTGAAAGAGGAAGGCAGAACATCAGGATCAACATGCTATTAGTGTTGTTACACATGTTACATGCTGTCAAACATACAAAATGCAGTCTAAAACTGCAATACATGTTATGTCTGCTGCCTATCAACACTACTCAACAATATTAATCTACAATTGTCTACCTAGTATGATCACCCAGTGCATCAGACCATATGAGCATGTCCCTGCACCAATGGTGCGGATGACAGGGATGCGGCACATGCATCATCATATGCACATGGTGATAATGTTTGCCAGAGGCCTAGGCTGTGCCATTGGATGACATCTTGCTTGTGTGTTAGGGCCTGTGATATCTTTGGGCATGTGTTGATGTTATGCGTTTGTGTGTTGAGGTGACTTAATTTGTTTCCAGTGTGTGTGTGTGTATGCATGCACACAGGTCTGGCATGAGGCTGGCCTTCACAGGGGAAATATTGACAGCTGCACAGTTCAAAGTGTCTGGCAATGGTCACGTGACCTGCACCTGCCAGGAGTTGCATGGGCACTACCATGCAGAGGTCCAGATTGGGTACAGTCTGATGACACATGTCCACTGGAATCGTGTCCCTGTTGGGACCATCCAGGACCAAGCACACGTGGCCTGCTGCATCCTGCTGTGGACTGCACAGCACCAGCAGCACTGCTGCTGCTACCACCACTATCGAAGGGGGCATGTGCAGTAGCATGTTCACGTAGACCTTCAACAGGTGATGTAGCCAGCCTATGTTCACATGCCCGATGCCTCACTCCCACCAGATGTTCCAGCACAGACATTCCACGCTCGAGGATTGACTTGCCACAGTCAAGGTCTCCCACCATGTCACCCGATTGTCTATCCAAAACATCTGCAAGATGATGGTGTGCATTTGCAAGTGCCTGGATGTTGTCAGTTAATGAACAGACAGCAGCCCTCTGAAGCCTCAGACCATCTCTGTTGTGTGCCATTCAGCACATGCCTGTGCCTCCATTACAGCCCAAAACATGCATTTGGTGACTCCAGTTGATGTGCTTGGTCCCACAGAGGCATGTTGGCCAGTGGTCCTCCGACGAGTAGCGCTGGGCACATGCCTGTGTGGAACATCATTACTCTGTTGACTGGGAGTATGGTGTGCAGGCACACCTTCCATAGTCACCACACTTCCCTGTTCCATGCTACCACCTGCCAACTGTCCTTCCTCTATGAACGGTGGTGATGGGGTATGTGCAGGCAGGGGAACTGTGTGTGAGGATGAGGGGGAGACAGGTGGAATGACAACCAATGGCACAGATTCAGGCCCTGACAACCCTGCCTGTGCCTCAATCATACTACCATCATCACTGCTAGAGTCTGTGGTGAAACTAACATCAGGTGGACTGCAGGAGGGCAACGCACCTACATCAACACCTGTGAGGGGAAGACAAGAACTGTACAAGTTATACCAGACACACACGGACAGAGACACACACACAGACACACAGACAGAGACACAAACACACACACACACACACACACACACACACACACACACGCACACACACGCTATATTCAGGTGATATGACAGATGGCATTCAGCTTAAACAGTTATAGTTTCAGCTTAGGCAATTATAATGGTAGTCATCATACATCCCTGAGTTGCACACAACAGCATGCATGTGGTATAGCAAACGGCATGCACCTTACATATAGTGCTGGTTAGCATAAATACCTGTATTGCACCCTTTGTGTTAGTAGCCTATGCCCCATACCTGCAACACAATGCATGCACTTTGCACCATTGCACTGCACTGCCATGGTGTGTGCAACATACATCACATGTTAACGGACCATCACCAACCTTTGTACTTCTGCCACTGATGCTTTATGTTGGCCACCGCCCCTATGTGTGAGGACATGAACAGTAGGGTATGTCGACTGCGTACTATGTTTGCCTGAGCCCTAACTTGTATATCTCCCCCAAAGCAGTACATTTTTGTTCAACATTATTCCGCCTACCCCTGAGTTGAGTGTAGACATTGTGCATGTGGCTGTACACACGTTTGACATGGCTGTCCCTACTTTGCAATGGTGCCATAGACCAGCACAGGTTTACAGTACACCAGCCTGATGTGTGGCGTATGACCTTGCCAATCACATGTAGTATGACATGTCTTCTGCTGACATGTTGAATGACATGCATACATGTGCAACACAGTGGTGTCCTTACCAATCAACACTACGGTAATGGTGTCCCAATGCAGGGACGTGTTATACTAACATAGGCCTTCAGCTGATGCAATGTTGTCTGCCACTCTACAAATATGCAGGGACATACTGCACATTGAGCTGATGTGCATAGCCATTGCAGGGCATCATGTGGCTTCACAATTGCTATACAGTGTGAGCTACTGACATGGTTCATAGCCATGACTATGTTCACATACAATACATATCTAATGTGGAATGTGACCCGCGTCACTGAGGTGCATATACAGTAAACCCTAATGTGGAATGTGTGACACAAGTTACAGAAGGGTATACGGATGACACCCCTGCAAATCTGCAACTATATTACTGATATACCTGCCAACTATGCCCACACATGGCTAACGTACAAGTTCTCTATGTCCCACATGCCATCTCTGTACCTCACACACATGAGAAGCAGGCATGACAGTGATGTCTGACACCAGCAAGGTGAATCTACTGCATCTGTGGCTTGATGTGGATGTATTTGTATGCTGTGCAACACATGTATATATTTGGATACTGTATAGGTGAATGCTTCCATGTCGTGACACTCTCCAGATGTTCAAGGAATGTTATATGGTGGTTTCATGTTATGCCTACACAAGCTGTGCACAGGCCTGTATGATGTGTAGTATTTCACATCTGCAATATCACCATTACACAAAGGTCATAGTTGTATTGTGTTGAGCCAATGTACAACAGGGTGTACACACATGTACATCACTTCTACTGCGTGCTTTGCTTCATGTCTCTGGCCATCCTCCATGGCCATGTGTACACATGTGCAGTCCAATGCTAGTGATGAACATCCTATTTCACATGTCAGTGTTATCCCATATGACATACACCCATAGATGTCATATGCTCTACTGAGGACAGGGTTATGCAGACAAAGGGTGGTATGTATGGGATGTGAGACATGTTTTGCAGGATAGTTGAGCAGTGTTACAGTCAGCCCACTACATGTCATGGACATGTTTGATAGCACATGGCACTGTGTGACATTCATAGCAAGGGTATACTCCACAAAGCTGTATCCTGTAGGCCGGGCATACTCCAGCTCCAACATATTTAGTGTGTGTGCACACATATGCTCTCTGTACAGTACTGTTCGTATTGTTTTTTATTGGAGAGTCTTGACATATGTTTTTGTGATAGGATGATGTTGACTATTTAAAGGAGTGCAATAATGGTTGTAATTATTAAGTCTGATGATGCGTCCTGGCTGACGTGAAAGCGCTTACTTTTTCCGAATGAATTTGTGTTGCAGTGATATATATCTTTGGTTGGCTTCGATTGTCTTGGTGTATCTACCTTATACCTTGGACATAAACTTTATTTTTTGGGAGGTGATACTTTACCCTGGACTGTGTTTTTTGTTTTTTTGCTGTTTCGGATATTTTGAACATACCAGGGACATGACAGAAGGAACCATTTCTACATCAAATGGACTTGAATCAGTAAGATCATTCAATTTTACACAGTTATTATGCATGGATACTAATCCCTTACTGAAACTTTCTTATGCTGAACTAGCTAAGATGATATCTACATAGAAAGATGCACCTACACAAGTGGAGACCCTACAATTAATGAGGAAATTTGAGGACATCCTCACTAAGATAAAAAATGCTCAGTGGCAGAAGAGACACATGGAGGCTTGAATTAAATTTAGAATTGTTCCTAGAGGACTTTGTATACTGAAAATGCCCACTTTTGGAGCAACATACCCTGACCTGCTATCGAAGTGGCAGCAATTAAATTTAGAAACTAGTCAGAGCTATATGAAGCTCTTGATAGAGCAGTATTCACATATAGAGACAACACTTCATCAAGAGGCATTGATATTAGAAAAACAGTTGTTATCTGTTCTTACAGATAAACAACTGAATGATTTTCGTCAGGATCTCACTACGATGTTGCAAGCTTTAGATAATAGACTGCTGCTGTTAAAAAAGTAAAAGTTAGAACGTGACTGTTCCGATTTCTCGAGCGGAAACATCTTTTCTTGGTCAAGGGAATCCACACGTTTTAATAATGGTGTTGCTACTCCTCACATGGATACCAATTCAACCAAGCATTCTTCGCTATTAATTCCTTCTATTTCCAGTTTGATGACTTCCTTGACGTCAGATAAAGCGAGTACTGAACAGCGTTCAAATGTGAAATCTCTCGCAAATGATGCTGAAAGCTCTATCAACTCAGGGAGATTTAATGAACAAGTAGTACGTAGAAAAACTACACATTTAGAAGGACAATCCATACACAATGCCGAAAATGAAATTAATAACCTCCATTTTCCTTTGCCATTTAGAATGGAGAACAAACAGGCATGGAGTCCCCAGTACAAAGGGAGAAAGAGAAAAACATCAGAGGGACAACTGGAATTTCAATGCAAGTCATGAAGACCAGTTCAACGGACCTAGTAGTTAACCTATTTGGGCATGTACTGACATCAGATGAACTCTCTGTTTTAAACAGAGGTTTATTATTTATTCCTTCACAAGATGTGGATGTGAGTGACTTAATAGTGGACATTAAGTGTTTTATTAGAAATGTTGGTCTAGCATTACAGTTTAGCAATGAAAGTGTAAATAATAATCATGAATGGTGTTTTAATAAACCTTCTACGTATGTACCACCCCAACATCCTCTATTAGAAAGTTTTGAAAAAGCATGCATGCAAAATTTCTTGATACAGTTTGAAAATAAGAAGAAACCTGATTTTTTTAATTTAACAATGAATGAGAAATTAGCTTTAAATAGTCTGTGTAATAACAATTTGATAGCAATAAGACCAGCAGACAAAGGGGGTGCTACAGTTATATTAGATAAGACTTATTATGAAAATGCAATGAGTGAGATGTTGTCAGATGACATGACATATGTTAAACTTAATTTGATTGATTTAGATAAGCTTATTAGGATAATGCATGCGGATTTGTGTGACATGCTAATGTGTGGGATAATAGATGAGAGATTATACAAATATTTTTTGATTGATAAACCTGTTATACCTATGTTTAGAGGCCTCCCCAAGATACACAAGACCGTAGACAGACCTCCACTTAGACCAATAGTCTCAGGCAGAGGCTGGTTGACAGAGAGTACATCTATTTACCTTGAGAAGCAACTTAGACCATTAGTTGATTCTACTACCTCTATTCTATGAGACACCCAACAGTTTTTAGAAACTTTAGCATGCTTTAATTTAAGCAATAAGCTTGACGATTCAGACTATATGGTAACGCTGGATGTTACAGTGTTGTTTACTAGCATACCTAATGGTATAGGAGTAGTCTTTTTAAGGCTCTGTCTTTTACATAAAGGTTTGAACAACAGCGATGTCATAAGGTTAACTATGTTATTAGAACTAGTACTCTCTAATAATGTATTTACATTTAACAAGGAATATTATCTTCAGGTTAAGGGGGTGGCGATGGGTACATCATGCGCCAACTCATATGCCAATTTAGTATTGGCATATTGGGAATCCACCTATATACTTGAACATATCATCTATTCAAAATACATTCAATTGTGGGCAATATCTTTTTGATTTGGGGAGGTGACCTCAGTAGTTTACAAGAATTTATTACCTACATGAATGGTACCACTACGTTTTTGAAGCTCACTAGTACCATCTCACAGAAAATGATTGAGTTCCTAGATGTGTTATTGAAAAAGGAAAATGGTATTCTTAGCACAGAGGATTAGGAAATCTTGTAGGAAGAATGCCATCCTACATAGAGACAGTATGCACCCTCCACATATACACAGGAATATAGTTAAAAATCAAGTTATTAGACATTCACGCATTATTGGTGAAGATTCAGTGTTTTCTGAAGCAATTATAGGAATGGAGAAAGAGTTTCTAGACAGGGGATATCACAGAAGAGATCTTAAAGGACTAAATGATATAGAACGAGAAGGGATAGGACTGCCATATATACATAGAAATACATCTTTTAACATTGAAAGGAAGAGATATGAACCTTGCAGAAAAAGGATAGCTATTCCATATACTAATAACAATACCTCAGTTGTAAATATTATTAAAAAACATTGGAATATTTTACAGCTAGATGACAAGATTGCCAATATAGTAGGCAGTAGACCAGCTTTTAGTTATAGAAATACTAAGTCATTTAAGAGATTATTATGTTATGATAAGAGTAAGAAGGAAGAAATAATTTCACATAGGAAAGGCACTTATGCTTGTCGCAGTTGCAATCAGTGTGTTTTTGTTAAGAATTCAAATGTTTTCATACACCCTGATACTGAGAAGAAATATGAGTTTTCACACTATGCAGATTGTAAATCAAGGAATGTAGTCTATCTAAGTCAATGTAAGAAATTCCACTGTTTTTATGTTGGCATGACAAATCGAACACTCAGGGAACGTATAAGGGAACATGTCTATGCTATTAATAGAGAAAATGAGACTAATGCCCTGGCCAATCATGTATTACAGCATGATAGTACACATTCCTTTACTTTTATGGTACTTGAACACACATTTGCTACAG
Source organism: Protopterus annectens (assembly GCF_019279795.1). Classification (NCBI taxonomy): domain Eukaryota; kingdom Metazoa; phylum Chordata; order Ceratodontiformes; family Protopteridae; genus Protopterus; species Protopterus annectens. The sequence continues at coordinate 697,606,960 of NC_056750.1, forward strand.
AAAGATTGGGATGTATACGTAACACAACAGAAAAGGCAGAAATTAAATGGATTACTAAATTATCGGTGGATAGAGGTCATGGTCTCAATGATAAGATTTCATTGAAACCTTTTCTTGTAGATAGACCTTTGAAGCATTAGTTTTAATGTTATGCATTATTGATATAATATGTTTAGTATCCTTATGATAATTAGGTTTTTAACAATGTTTTTTATATGTTTTTTATAAATTTCTCTTTTTTTATTTGTATATTATTTATCAAGATTTTTAAATTGCACATTTTATACATGTTTTTATACATTTGTATATATCTATGCAAGAAGGCTCTGTTTTATACAAACACCAATAGTATTGTTTTTTATTGGAGAGTCTTGACATATGTTTTTGTGATAGGATGATGTTGACTATTTAAAGGAGTGCAATAATGGTTGTAATTATTAAGTCTGATGAAGCGTCCTGGCTGACGTGAAAGCGCTTACTTTTTCCGAATAAATTTGTGTTGCAGTGATATATATCTTTGGTTGGCTTCGATTGTCTTGGTGTATCTAACTCTTATACCTTGGACATAAACTTTATTTTTTGGGAGGTGATACTTTACACTGGACTGTGTTTTTTGTTTTTTTGCTGAGCCCTAACTTGTATATCTCCCCCAAAGCAGTGCATTTTTGTTCAACATTATTCCGCCTACCCCTGAGTTGAGTGTAGACATTGTGCATGTGGCTGTACACACGTTTGACATGGCTGTCCCTACTTTGCAATGGTGCCACAGACCAGCACAGGTTTACAGTACACCAGCCTGATGTGTGGCGTATGACCTTTCCAATCACATGTACTATGACATGTCTTCTGCTGACGTGTTGAATGACATGCATACATGTGTAACACAATGGTGTCCTTACCAATCAACACTACAGTAATGGTGTCCCAATGCAGGGACGTGTTATACTAACATAGGCCTTCAGCTGATGCAATGTTGTCTGCCACTCTACAAATATGCAGGGACATACTGCACATTGAGCTGATGTGCATAGCCATTGCAGGGCATCATGTGGCTTCACAATTGCTATACAGTGTGAGCTACTGACATGGTTCATAGCCATGACTATGTTCACATACAATACATACCTAATGTGGAATGTGACCCGCGTCACCGAGGTGTATATACAATAAACCCTAATGTGGAATGTGTGACACAAGTTACAGAAGGGTATACGGATGACACCCCTACAAATCTGCAACTATATTACTGATACCTGCCAACTATGCCCACACATGGCTAACATACAAGTTCTCTATGTCCCACATGCCATCTCTGTACCTCACACACACGAGGAGCAGGCATGACAGTGATGTCTGACACCAGCAAGGTGAATCTACTGCATCTGTGGCTTGATGTGGATGTATTTGTATGCTGTGCAACACATTTATGTATTTGGATACTGTATAGGTGAATGCTTCCATGTCGTGACACACTCCAGATGTTCAAGACATGTTATGTGGTGGTTTCATGTTATGCCTAAACAAGCTGTGCACAGGCCTGTATGATGTGTAGTATTTCACATCTGCAATATCACCATTACACAAAGGTCATAGTTGTATTGTGTCGAGCCAATTTACAACAGGGTGTACACACATGTACATCACTTCTACTGTGTGCTTTGCTTCATGTCTCTGGCCATCCTCCATGGCCATGTGTACACATGTGCAGTCCAATGCTAGTGATGGCCATCTTATTTCACATGTCAGTGTTATCCCATATGACATACACCCATACATGTGATATGCTCCACTGAGGACAGGGTTATGCAGACAAAGGGTGGTATGTATGGGATGTGAGACATGTTTTGCAGGATAGTTGAGCAGTGTTACAGTCAGCCCACTACATGTCATGGACATGTTTGATAGCACATGACACTGTGTGACATTCAAAGCAAGGGTATACTCCACAAGGGTGTATCCTGTAGGCCGGGCATACTCCAGCTCCAACATATTTAGTGTGTGTGCACACATATGCTCTCTGTACAGTACTGTTCATATTCCCAACATGTGTAATGTTGATATGTAGTACCTGTCCCTACAGTGGAACACACCTCCACCATTGTATTCACTGTTGTCCACACATCTGGCAATGACGGTTTGGGAGGTTTAGTGTAGGTGTTTCATATAGTCTACAATTGTTTCACATAGGTAAACAGTGTGATGCATTGCAGGTCTGACCAGTGTCCATTACCAGGACCACCATACATTATGTGTATGTGTGTTATGGCAGATAGCATGCAATTAATATATTCCATGCATTATCAAGCCTGGTAAATAATAATCTCACATGACACAGGCTGCTGTCGCTGCAAAACACCAGAGGTACCTAAACAGGGGTGTCACAGCAGTAAGATCATTATCCACACCTGTGTGGTAGCTACAGGGTGCAATGTCTATGCTAGCACATAAGCCAGTACAATACACTATACTATGGAGTATGCACATCTGTGCATACATAGAGTAGCAGACTATAGTATGTGGCATGTGTGCATACATGCCTTGCATATGATGTTACATTACATATTGTACAGTAACACATGTAACTATGTGATATATGGTTGTGTTTTATGTGCAGTAGTAACTTACCAGGCAACTCCAGGCTCGGTGGTTGAGAGACACCCACCTCCACAATACCAGCTAATGCTTGTGGATGGAGGTCTACAAGTATCCCGAGGTTGGCCTGTAGCTCCATGGTACATGTCAATGGGGGATGGGTGAGTGGCCCCCCACCTGTTGCACCTTGTTCCCTGGCGATTGCATTTGCACACTGTTTCGCCCATCTTATCTGGTCAGTGCAGTGTCGGCGCACCTGCTGATAGGTGCGATTGTGACCGCCAACATCATTCACCCCTGCAGAGTTCTTCCCACAGGGCATCCCGCTGCTGTGCATCCTGTGGCACATGGCTGAAGAGTGTTGTGTAGTTGTTGAGGTATGGGATGAGGACCTCATCCTCCAAGCGGCTGTATGGTGGTAGTTGGATACCTGGAAGACATAACGATGAAGACAGCTCGCAGTAACTCACAGAGAAGTAAAGCAGTACAGCTAAACATACATGTGTATCATATTTATTAAGTTTACAAATACGTCTTTGTAGATCTGCATGACACTAACACCACTGACATGTATAAGTCACACACATTTGACACCTACTGGTGATGTGTTGTTACCCTATATATGTGTGTGTGTCATGTGATGACAGTGCTCATACAGCATGTGGATGTTGTCTTGACGTGGGCATGTCTGTTTGCCTGTAGTGGTGTCTTTACCTATCAGCACATGCCTGGATGTGTTCACATTGATGCAATTTCCTTAATGCTGTGTATATGCCACATATACAGTCATACATAGCCGTTAGGGACATGACCTGTGACCCTGCAGACTTGCAAGCATGTATGTGTTTTGCCATATACATTTACATGGCACTGTACAGCTGTGTAGCATCCTGCCATGTATTGCCTGTGTTGCGCATGTGTGACACATGGGACAATGGCTAGCTGATGGTATTTGCAGGGTTGGATATCAACTATGCCATGTATGGTCATAGTGATGTGGTAGGCTATATGCCCTGGGCCATTTATGAGCCTAGGCAGACAGGCTACCTAACTGTAGGCAACAGACAGGTAATATTCAGTGGACAGTTCAAGTAGTGCCACAGAACTGATACACATGGTTACTGATATATTTGGCATGCGGTCATCACACCATGTCACAGAGAGGGGCGATGTGCAGCTTCGCTGGACAGGGATGCATAGTATGGCAAGAGTATGTTAAGTGTATGGGACAGGGATCTGTCAGGCATGTTGTGATCCTTGTACTAGAAAGGCGGATGTCCATGACGTATGTGTTTATTTGGGATCAGGATGTGTTAAGTGTAGCATGTCCAACACCTCTGGGTTGGACATGGCTTTATTCAGGGTAGGCTGCATGCTACATAGTGCAGCTAGGAATTGTGAAGGGCAGTGTAGGTCATCTACACATGGGCAATAACCCTTAAAGGAAATATGTGATCTATTATGGGCCACATGGGTGAGTACGGCTGTGCAGTTATCTCTATATTCCTGGTTGCCACTATGTTGACCACTGCCTAGGTGGTAGTTAATGGATACAGGGTTTGTAATATAGGGGATGACAATGCAATACTTAGCTGTCAGAATGTGGCCATACATTACACACCACACATCTGACACACTAAGGCCCTTCTGTATGTTGAACACAGCACACAATGAGTCAACTATTGCTCCTAGTTCATAGTCATTTGCAGACATCAATAGGCTGATGCCTTCTGTGTTAGTATATTTGGTATAGATTCCAAAGAGGGGGCGTACCAGGAATGACCACTGTATTACTGTGGCTGGCACTGGTTTGATGTGCGTGTATTCGTCGGACACCTTCTGTAGTGTGGGTTCTGCCAGCAGTCCAGTTGCCAACCACTCCTGTGACATAGGAATATACACCTAGTTTACTGAGTGTAGCTGGAACACAGTATAGGTGATGGTGTCCTACAACCTGGCAAGGTCCCGATATGCAGTGTGAATCAACCCTACTGTCATCTACATCTGTACCGAGTACATCAATTACATTGACCATGGTTCATGGCTGTACAGACCAAACTCAGCAGGGTAATTGTGCACTATGTCCCATTATCATTGGTGTCTCCCCCTTTGTGGGGTGTGATAACTGTTGGTGTGCACCATTTGGTGTGTACACAGCCTGACATGGAGCTATGATTGAACATGATGAGTATGTAGATAGCTGAATGTTCTTACATTTGTGTAGGATACACCCTGGGAGGGTGACAGGTCCCATGAAAGCTGTATGTATGGCATTAAAGAGTACAACTTGTACCTGCATAGTTGTTAGTACAGGGGCCCTGTAGTGTACATGGATATATTACTAAGTGTACCTGTTGTGGGTGGGGCGGAGGTGAGAGTGGGTTTAGGTTCTCTGAGACCCTATCAGAATGAGCAGGTGCTATTTCTGTAGGTGCAGTTCTTCCCATGCCATAGTTCTGTGCAGCACGGCAAGTCTTGTCATTGCCATTATGATTAATGACACAGCTATAGAATGTTCTGTGCTTGGCCTCATAATATGTGGCTATCTGGTTTCATGGTAGCTTTGCGTGGTTTCATATGGCATATCTGCATCTTACTGAGGCTGAGCAGGGATCACCTACACTCGTGTGTTCACTCTTGCAACAGTTACTACCTTCTGTGGTACAGTTTAAAGCATTGTACCACCAGTTTGCCTACTTGTCAGTGTTGGGTTGACTCCTGGTTCTGTTTCAGTGGCACAATCACTGCACATATGTGACTGCTTAAGGTTCATTTGTGTAGTATTCAGCATTTGCACATGAATTGTTCATCTGCATGGGTGCCATGGCACTCACCACTCTGCTCTTAGGGAACATAACATTGGCATTGGAGAATAACTATGTGTAGCATACTGTTAGCCCTGTTTGTGTGACTATTGTGATCCAGGTCAGTGAAGTCGATGGAATCCAACATGCATTGAGCGCAGGTGTTGGTACACGAGGAGTCTTCACAGTTCATAATGGAATAGTTGAGAGTAGTCAATAGTATGGTTCTGTCTCAGATGTATTATTCCCCATTACAGCACATTATGGCAGTTGGGAAGTCCGCGGCCTGGTGGGTGATCTGTCTCAAGGTGCATGTTGAAATCCACTGTGGCACAAAGGTAGTTGCTCAGCATAATGCATCTGATGTTATGCAAGTGCAATTAGCGTGGGGGTGTACATATCCTTTAGGAATATGGACACATCTATGGCCCATGTGTTCCAACAAAGGATAATGGGCAAAAGGTGAGGTATGTTTTATAACATGGTCATGCAGGTGTGCTCTCTGGAGCATTGAAACATGTCTCAGCCACTGCACAGATATGTTCTCCATGTTAGGGATTGACATATGTGTGTCCTTATAGTGTTTCTGACATGTATCATTGTGTAGCGAGACCCGCAGTGTATTGCTTGGCTGTCCCTGTAACTGCAGTGGACCCTCACCTGAACCATGCATGATGAGGGTACTATAGGGGAAGCATGAGCCCTAGGCTGTATCCAGATTCCCAGGGGTGACAGGTGCAGGCCCTGTCTGGCAAAGCATCATGGTCTGTCAACCATGTTATCCCAGGACAACAGATACTGGATACCCTGTGACATGCACCACTACACTACACAATTGTGGAATACAATAATTTTGTCCCTGTACTGCAGTATCATTCTGGCCAGTGGCAGAATGCTACCCAGGCCTTGGGACATACCTGCATGGCCTACAAGACCTGACAGTTCCTATATGTGGTTCTATGCTGTCCAGGCTACTGCATCACAGGTCCTGCACAACAACATGGAATATGCCAGAGCCATGTGTATAGATCAATAGGTGGTCTGAGTGTATGAGTATGTGGATAATCTTGTCAGACAGGCAGCTGACAGTATGTATGCCCTTGTATAGGTTGGTGTGTAACATAGTGCTAGAGATTGCACTCACAAATAAGTACTGTTGGGCATGTTTCCAGTCATGTGTTCAGAGGTGTGGCACAATTATGCAAACTATGTCATACAGTTTGTGTATATCGTTGTCTGTCTCTTCCTGCTTGGGTGGTCACTTGTTTAGCCAGATACATAGATATGTCTGTGAATGTGTGTGATTTCTGGTAGTATGTGTGGGTGTCCTTACTGTGTTTCAGTAAGGGTATGTGTCGGTTGTGTTGATGAGCTGCATGTGTTAACCTACACCTCATGACTGTCCAGTCCAGTCATGGCTGTAGACTGGGCTGCCGTCCGGCTTACCCCTGTAGCTGCATCCCAGACAATGTGTAAGGCGTGGTATTAGGTGGGTCTGACAGTGTACATGGTATAGAGATTACATTCCCCCAGGATGGCCACATGCACAAAGCTCACATTAGGAGACACCAGTAGCTGACTAGTGGACATGCCCGTATAAGCAGTCAGTACTACAAGTACCAAATACTGTCTTTAGTTTACGTATTGCCTATGAAGATGTTTTAGACAGTGATGCTCACATGTAATTAATTGTGTTATGGACGTGACAACACTATATTACGGACACAGTGTAGCTATCCTTGGCAGCAAACCTCCTCTGAGGAGCACATCACATCCCGTTATTGATTACAGATGATGCATGTGTCTACAGGTCTGTTTCCTTCTCTGGGTATATACTCGCATATCCACCAGGACCATGAGCTCTGTTGGGCACAGACGTCCACTCCCCAAACAGAGTCATGTATCAATAGGCTCTGATGCCACTATCAACATGATCAGGATATAATCAGATAGTGTGAGCCATCACCTATGATGCGGCTATTACACATGGGCAGTTGTCTGCTACATCTTACACTCCTACTACAGATGTTACACTGGAGTTAAAGATGATGTGCAACCTGTTTCATTACCAGTGCTGTGCACTACCTTACATACAGTATGTACAGGCGGCTGTTAGGTTGGACTACACAAACCTGGTAGTTCGACCAGTGTGTCTGTACTCTCAATATCCTCTCTATGTAGGTGTGCACATAGCCATTTGGCCCAGCCCTGTAATTTGTATAACATGTACACATGCACAGCTGTTATTGCTTGCAAATGATGGTGGATATTACATGTGTTATGTGCATGGATAGTTACCTGGCTCTTCCAGTTATCTTTGCTATCATACTGCTAACCTGTCAGATGAATACTAATGCTATATATCCTGTCACTGAGTATTGTAATTGCCAATAGATATAACTACTGTTTGCATAACATATCAGAACTGCTATGTAGAATAGAATACAGATATGCCTAGACTACTGTACATTACACAGTTATTGGCACAATATCCCACAATGCACACCATATTTGCACAGTAAGCCCACTTTTAACATGTTCATCTTACTTATACACCCATACATATGTCAACTGTTACAATATAACAACATATACTATCCCCTGTTATGGCACATACTTGTTGGACCAATCCTGACACTGACAGTGGCTGGAAGCAAAATGGTGGGTTCCAAGCCCATAGCATCCTTTGTGGTATATGTGGAGTGTGCCGTCTGACCTACAGCAGTACACACATAGAATACTACAAGCATTACTACTGCTCAACAATACATCACTACAAGATAGCTATTTCCACTATATGCATTGATTACACTGTAATTCTTACAGTACAGATACTACATACACAGACATACTACATGTTATACATACCGTCTTTGAAATCGGAGATGTTATTAACTAGTGTGCTACTCATTTTCGGTTCGCTTTTCCATGTTTTGTACTATCCTACAGGTAGATACAGATGGTATGAATGTGTGACAAGGCAACCTTTTGTAGTTACAGATCAGTAACATGTGCTATACCGATGGCCAATTGGTGTTCCTAAGTAGCTAATTACATGCACATCAGCTGCGCTGCTACTGCCTTAGCCAATACCATGGCTACAGTGGAGTATAATTGAGTACTCCACTTGGGCGTTGTCCTTTTGCCTTACTTGTGAGGAAGACAGCGTGGAGGTTTTTTTTGGAATCCATTGCAACAGCTGTATTGAGACGAGCAGTAATATATTGTGTGTAATGCCTAGAGGAGTTGGTCTAAATGTGAGTACTGCTGTTATATTTCTGAACATTGCTACTTGTGCAGGGTTTTGTTTGTACCTAATACTTCTGCATATGTGCCAGTCTGGCCAGGTTGTTTGACCAGCTCAAAGCTGCATAGCTATGCATATAATGTTAGGGGGTTTACAGTGTGCTTACCAGACATATTTAGTTTGGTGTTACTGTGTATCATACTGTGCTTATAATCAGTACTCGGTAAAACTTCCTGGTGTATGAACCTTTCAACCCTCTGAAACGGGATTAGTTCATACAAACCCCGTTACATCAGCGGCTGATCAATTGTATAACAGCAGCTATTTCACATACGGCCATGTTAGAGTTTCTGTGTCCAGGTATGTTAAGTTTTCAGCAGATGTTGTACAGCAGTTGCATAATTGGTTATGGTATGACAGTATGTATTGATGTAATTATTTCGGTTGGGGGGTAGATGTTGGTGGGTGTACATAGCACATGCAGGTGTATTGGAACCCCTTTTATACAACGTCTATATGTGTGTGGGTGTTCTTTCCCTATGTGAATACCTATCCCTTAGAGGACTAATACTATGGTAAATGCAGGCTGATGCACTATTAAATGCTTCCTGTATAGCATGCAGGTACTGTTAGTTCTTGAATCTTTTTGGCAATACATCGGAATGTAATAAAGATTTGCAAAATGAAAGCTGCCTGTGTAATTCTGTCATGGATATTTGCAGTCAATGCAGTTGTGTTGGTGACTGTGTCCATAGAACATATCTGTAATAGCGCATTGGCATATACTCTTCATATGTTATGTTCATATTGTTTGGGGGGGGGCCGAATGTGTGATTGCTATGGTCGATGTTATACTCAGATATGACCACTTCACATGCTGTCTACAGACATGTATGTATGTGTGTGTGTGTGTGTGTGTGTGTGTGTGTGTGTGTGTGTGTGTGTGTATATATATATATATATATATATATATATATATATATATATATATATATATATATATATATATATATATATATATATATACCTTATTGCATACGTTTATCGATACCTCCACAGATGAGTAGATGTTTCTAACCTCTCCATATAGCTACATATATATGTAGACCTGTATATATCGACATGTCTCTATATATATATCTATATATGAGTGTACGCCTTTAATTGGGTACATGGTGGGTTGTCCTATTTCAACACATTCCTCCCTTTTGTGTTTAAGTTGTCTGCATACATAACTGGGATAGGTACATCCCAGGTACTTAGTGTTAGGAGTACATGGTTGCAGGTTCTTCTCCTGGAAGGTGCTATTATTTTACCTCTCAGAGTAGGCACTGGTAGTGAACGTGTGAATAACGCACATTTACGCGGTTGTGAGTAGGTTTGCCAGTGGTCTGCACGACGTCAAGCAAAGGTCAAACGTGTGAAGCGCTTCTCTGTTTACAGTGTAGCAGCACCGCTTACCATCACGTAAACACGGGGAAACCCACTTGCAACTGCTTAAGAGTGCTTTAATCCACCTGCATCCAAAAGCCCTTATTCTGGCCCTCAAAATAACCTAACAGCCTTTACAGGTCTTGAACCCTGGACCATGAACACCACAGTCAATGACCTTACCACAACGGCATCTGAGATATGCACGAATGTTATGGTGTTTAGAATATACACTGTACTACAGACATTCCTCACTACTGACAACATATGTGACAATCAGTTGGTGTACATATGTCTGATACATGTTAATGTTCATATGTTTGTGAAAGTAGGTGTTGCAATGTGACATGCCAGGGTGTATTATGAATGAGTATGGTTCTTGCTTTGTGTCCTTTTTATATTGTCCCCATACTCCATGTATGCCCCTCCAGTTCACTTATTGGACATCCGACCCAGGCCCTCCTTGATGCATGATTGCATTACCCATCATTCCTCCCCCACCCCAATCTTTACATACACAACAACCATCCCTTCTATGGTGACTTAGGTTAATATTAATTGTTATGATACCAGAGCTGCATGTATTTTGTGTACACTCCAATTCCCTTGGAGTGTTTCTGTGTCATAAAGTGTGTTCATAGATGCTTATATACATGGATATTGCTGTAACCATATAATATATATATATATATATATATATATATATATATATATATATATATATATATATATATGTGTGTGCAGACATCACTGACATATATATAGATAGATATATATATAAATATATTTATATATATTTCGTATTAGTTTGTAACAGTAATACATCTGTAGATTGGAATGTGTTGGTTCACAAGCTATACTACAGTACAATGTACTGTACATATGTTCACAAGGCCACTGTCCCATTTGTGATCATTACAGTGAAATGCATATGGTATAAGGTGTAGTCTCAAGACCATGAAACGTTTACACCTCGGATGGCTTAGTGGTACATCCCATGACTATAGTGTGCATGGTCCAGGGTTCAACACCTGTGATGCTTTGCGAATGTTGTTTACTGCAAAGTAATGCTCATTTATGCAGTTGTAAGGATGTTTAACAGTGTTTGTGTGACATTATAGCAGCGGTTAAACACAGTTAAACATTGTGACGTATAACCTTTGCACGCAAACATGGCCACATCCGCTAACTACTCTGGATATATACCTGTCAGTGACGTAACATCTCACTATGTACTGTCATGACATTGCATTCTCTGTTGACTGTACTCTCCTGCACACATGGGTTTATATGGGTGACTCGAATGTTTATTATACAGATGATTACTACCTATATACGCAAGCTGTGGTTAAGGTATACTTTTGCACATGATAAACATCCCTGCCTTTATCAAAATGCTGTAACCATTACACTGTTGACATTAACATTGCTTCCACCTATTTCCTATTTAGATGGTTTCTATGTGTAAGCTAGGCTAAGCAAAGGGCAGTAGTCCCCTAACTCACTGAGCTTCACGTACTCATGACATAACAACATATAACAAACATACTGTGAGACAATACATTACATTCCTAACTACATTAGGCATAGCCCCTCACTGACACACTTCAAGGGGAACCTTGTTGTGTGAATGGGTAACAGACTATACCCCCCTGGGATCATGTGTCCCAGAACCATACAGCCAGGGGGTGGGGGAGCCTGTCCAGTTTAATAGCTGCAAGACCTGTTGGGGGAATTGAATGGTGTTGAATTGCCACATTAACATGCCCTCTTTAGATCACTAAGTGCCCCTATCACCCTCCACAACCACAGTCTTCAACAGCGTCCTGCAACTCTGCCTGGGATTGCTTCATTGGCTATGCTTGACAGAGGTTCAGTTACTTCATCAATGGTGCGGGGAAGGCCAACACACTGTTGCTATGCTCTAATTGCCCTTGGGCAGATAGATAGTAGGCTATCTGTGCACCTCTAATGTGCAGGCCATCACAGCCATAACATGTGAATAAACAGACCTTCAGATCACAATATACAATGTGAACTCACCATGTAGTCAGGAAACAGTTGAGTACAGCACGAACATACAGAACACTGATACTTAGTCACTCCAAATGCCTATCTTGGAAGCTAGAAGACTTGTATAAGGTTAAGGCTTTCTATTGCTTACCACTAGGTTACCTACAGGGGAGATGAAAATCAAGCACAGATGGGGAACATGCATGCAATGATACCATACTGGCCTATGTGTCTGCCTTACACTTTGGAATACTGGCCAAGGCTATTGGCGCCCCCATGGTGGCTTATTTAGGAGAGTCCTGAAGGTGAATACCAGCTCCATAAACAGCACAATAGCAGATTCAATGTGGTTTATGCTACTCAGCACCAGGGGTTGTGATCACAACATGCATGCACTCACAGCACTCCTCAAGATGGACAACATCAACATCTGTGCATTAACTGCAATCTGTCTTAAGGCTCCTGAGAGCACACCATCGCTACCATACTACAACCCATACCACACATTTCAGCCACGGAACATGGGCTGATAGACATGGAGGGATTGTATCCATATTCATCAGGGATACCTACACCTCCAGGTTAGTGGGGCAGCATGATACCTCTGAGATCATCCATGTGCAGCTAACATCAACCACAACAGCAATGTTGAATGAGGCCTGCTACAGATCACCCTCCAAGACCCAGGACTCCCATCTACCTGGAGACACTGGAGAACACAACAGTCCTAACACACACCCTGGCATTGGTCGATGTCAACTACCATACCATTAACTGGGAAACATACTCTGGTACTCACTTCTGGGACCAGCGCTTCCTGGAATGTATCACCTCATATGCCCTGTATCAGGTGGTAACCTCCCTAACGTGGGGTGGAAGCTACTAGATGTGGTCATCACCAACATGGGCAATGGGTGCACCACAGTGGAGGTTTACCAGTCACCGGTTAGATCTGGCCATGAACTATTCACTGTTTCCACACCTTAGCATCTCCCCCACTCACGGATATCACAGTGTATACCTTTCCTACAGCTAAATTTACATTACTAGTGACAGGGGTGGGGGTTACACAGCCCCCACACTAAGGGGAAACACTGCTCCAGATACAGACAGATTTACAAATGCAATCTATAAGCACCTACACTGATGTATGGATCGTGCCATCCCTGGTAAACCAAGACTCACTCCTCCTAGTCAAGGACACTGGTCTGGTGGACCTCTGCAATAAATAGGCTATACTACAGATGTAGGACAGTGTTCCAGACACACAGCAAATCCCACAAAGGGCAGACATCCATGACCACTATTAGTATGATATGTAGGTCCCTCATGACATCATCCAAGGCTAACATCAGCAGGAGAATATGCAAGGATTCGAAAGATAACTACAAAGCCTTCTTTGGCTATGTCAAGGATCTACGTGGTGAGACACAGATTTGCACTGTGCCAGTGAAATATAGCGCAAAATATGCTGACCCTACTGATATCCCCAACATCCTTGCAGATACATTCGGTGCATACTTCATCCCTTAAAGAGCCCACAACACTACCCGTAAGGTACAGTATCCCAACCATCAGAGACACACAGGTGGAAATGGCCCTCTCTAACAGCAGAACACAGCGTCAATGGAAGCAGATATTGACCCAGACTGCATCTTGAAAACTGTACATGATAACTTGCCCCCCATCTAATTATGCATTCCTACCTCAGCCTCTCCACAACTACATGCCCATACAATGGCGAGTGGCAACTGTTATTCCACTCCATCACGGGGAACTGACCATGGTAACTACCACCCCATAAGCCTGACTAGCCTGGTCTGCAATGGTATGGTTCGCATCCTCATGGCACTCATTAACAATGACCTTGGTAACCTACGGTCACGTGACCCAACCCAGGTCAGCTTCGTTGACTGCAGTTCATTCCTACTGAACCTATTTTACGTCTTACATACAGTCACCAAGACGTTAGATGACAGGGGAGGTGGTTCACACATACTACCTGAACCTCACCAAGGCTTTTGACACCATGCCCCACTCAGGTATTATTGATAAACACACCAGCCTGTACATTCACCCATACATCACAGGTTGGGATGCCAACGGGCTTGCACATACAACCCACATGGTACAACTTACGACTCGCGGTCTCCAGGTCTAACTCTTGAACAGTCATGACTGGTGTCTCACAGGACTCAGTCCTGGGAGCCATACTGCTTGGCATATACGTCTCAGAAGTACAGGCAAACACAGGTGAACTATGGCAGACCATGTTTGGCAATGACTGCAAACTGGGAGCCATGACTGATAGTCCAGCTGACACGGACATCCCTCAGGGGGCCTCACAGAGAACGTCACAGGGTGCCACTGACGTGGCCTCTAGCCAAGTGCCACTAACTACATGGTCATTCCATTGTGGAATTGGCACCCACATATTAACACATGAGTGGCAGCCACTTTAATACAGACGAGGTAATGGGGTATCTGGCGACTAAGGTAGACAGTGATCTCCCCTGTGACAATCATATCTCCACAGTTGTTTGGACATCCTTCTATGTAGGCCATCTGACTACTAAAGGATTCCCATCTAGACATAATGGGGTTATAGTGCCCTTTTACTCATCACTCATCAGTCCCATCATAGGGTATAATAATCCACGTGGGATGCACCTTAGAGGACATGTCCAACAGCTGGGGAGTCCTGGAATGTACCTCACCAAGGGGAATACTGGTCTCCAACATATGGCCTATGGAGCCAGACTGAATAAACTCCTGCTTTACTCAATGGCATCTCGTTTACCCAGAGATGATCTCCGCTGACCAACACAGCCATGTCGAACTCTGGCTTGATGGATATTCTCCACCTATGGGAATCCATGTCACAGTGAGCCACACACTGTAGTAAGCTGAACTTGCCACAACAATAACCGGAAGATGCTGGAGGGACAGCTTCCTGTCACAGACACTCCCCATACTTTGGAACAACATTCCTAACTACATTTTATGGAGCCCCTCACTAACACTCTGCAAGAGAAACCTTGAAGGGTGGATGGGGAACAGTAGATGCACCCCAGGGATCCTGCCATTGGCTCTGCTTTACAGAGGGATGGATAATGACTCAATGGGGTGGCAAACACTGACACATGTTGGCTGGCCTTGTGGATGGCTTCTGGCAGTTGGCCAAGTACCTACCTATGAATCTATACATACAGTATCTGCATATTCTGATAGCTTAGTTTACTGTTCAGGTGTTGACTTACCTTGTGCCACTGGCTGTTGTGTGTGCAATAGTTGATGGCTGCCTATGTTGGATGCACACAGTAGACTGCCTATACATGACAATTTACAGGTAGTCTTGTGTGTGTCCCATCCATTTTTACTGTGTGCGCAGAAGGGTGTCAGTCCCTACGTTCCTACACTGTCAGTGTGTGTGCTATACGTTCCCTCTTTGCCAAGACATGGGCATATTGGGCAGGCCTCTGTCTGCCTACTGGGGCTGGCTCAGGGTGTTTGTGGTCTTAGTACCTCTGTGCCTGTGGGGCCCTTGGCAATGGAGTGGGCTGTGAGGGTCTTCACCATTCTGTCCCTGCTGCAGCTGTTTCCACAGGACTATACTGTGTAACATGGCACACACTATGAAGATGTGGGCACACGGGCCTGGAGAGTACTGCAAGGCTCCACCAAATATGTCCAAGCCACAGAACCATGATTTCAGCATCCCAAACAAACACTCTATGATGATTCTGGTTTGTGCGTGTGCCTCATTATGGCGTTCCTGCATGGCTGTGTGTGCATTTCTGATGGGAGTCATCATCCACAGTTCCAGTGCATAGCCAGCATCCCCCACCAGGTGGCCATTTGGGATTTCCCCCTGGCAAATAACCGATACAGTTGTGAGGCATGCCAGATGTGGGAGTCGTGATAGATTCCAGGACTGCCAGCACACACATCCATGATAATGCCCTGGGCATTGCACATGACCTGGCAGTTGATGGAGGGGTATCCCTTGCGGTTTATGTAGCACCTTCCCTGCTCACCAGGTGGTGACTTGATGTGTATGTGCGTGCAGTCTATTGCACCCAGTACCTCCGGATATTCTGCCACATGGTGGAAGAGACGCATATTGCTGGCCAACTCCTCCTGCATTTGGGAGAAGTATATGTACTCATTGGCATGTGGTAACATGGCATCCAGGAGCTGGTGTAGTATCCTGGATGCTGATGCCTGTAAGATATCCATGATATCCCCAGTTGGTCTTTGAAAGGTACCTGCAGCTAGTATTCCCAGGCTTACACATAAATTCGTATCCACTGGGATGGGTTCCTCTCTGGTTGTTCTGGCTCTGAGGCGTGGCCGGCACAGCTCCACAAGTTGCTGTAGGGTGTCCCTGTCCACCCTGTAATGCTCTACTGTTTCCAGATCATGTAGCCCCTGGTAGTTTAGCCTGGGTCTGAACACTCTCCTCCTCCTCTGGTGCCTGCAGTGGTCGTGTGCATCATCCTCCACACCACCTTCAGTCTCCAACACATGCTGGTGGATCAAAGCTATGGCAGCCCTAACATGTACTTGATAAAAGTTCCCTGTCTGTATACACCACTGGTGCAGAGTGT
This sequence comes from Protopterus annectens, assembly GCF_019279795.1. NCBI lineage: Eukaryota > Metazoa > Chordata > Ceratodontiformes > Protopteridae > Protopterus > Protopterus annectens. The sequence continues at coordinate 697,623,657 of NC_056750.1, forward strand.
ATGGGAATACACAAATGTGTGTGAGGTGCTTTCAAACTTTATAGTATTGTGCTATAGATGCTGCTGATGTAAGTGGGTGTGTATGAACTATTCCAGCTGCTGCGTGTCTTAATTATGGGTTTTGCAATGAGTACTGCAAGTGTGGGGCCTTTACTTTGGAGATCTGCTTGCCTGCCTTGATTACTCTGTTGCCCTTTAATTCACTTTTAGACATGAATCCCCTCCCATTATCAGGCATGCATCCACCTGCCATCTTCCTTCTTTTGTACTTTCCCTACCCAGTCATGGCGAATTGTTCCTTTTAGCTGATATACTGCAATATCGCCTCTGTTCTGCTTTGACACCTTGCTGTTTTCTTTGCAGTACAGCCCCTCCTCTTCCCTGTTCTGCAGGTAGCTGCTGGCAACCTTGTTAGCTGTTGTCAATGGCCCACTGTAGGCTCCTAGGTGTTAATTAGTCATCTGTACTCCAATTTCACTGTTGCAGCATTTCCTTATTTCTTTCCTATATCCTTCTTGTTTCAGCTGCAGTACATGACACGCATACCCGTTTACCAGTTTTAGCGCGTTTTCATTTCCATTCGCATGCATACTCGGTTACCTTGTGTACTGTCAGCTAAGTATAGCTATGGGCAATTCGGCACACCCCTATCCTGTAGCTTTGCCTAGCTAGGGGCAGACCAGCTTAGCAATGCTCCAATGTGATTACAGCAATGGCGACACACCCCTCTCTTGATGTCATCTTTATCTCAAGGGCTTACTTCGGTGTTATAACGCTATGCTGTTTTGTGCATCCTTACACCAGCGGGAAATCTGCAATTCACTATTACTCCTCTCATTTGCATGGCATTGCCTACTAATTACTAGCTACTGTGCATAACACTGTCACTGCCCCTTAGCAACCCTTGCACCATGAGTATGGTGTAGCATGCCTGCCATTGACTATTATGGGGAAATCGTGATATGTGTTTCATTGCGGTTTTATTCTATATTTTTATATTTTCCTTGCAATCCCCTTTGCGCACCGCTGCCCTGCGTTTCCACGTCATGATAGTGTGACTATATATAGTAAATGTTAATTTTATATTTTGTACATTTTTTTATGCCAATGGATATATATTTAGCCAATGGCATATATTAACATTATAATACATGTGTTTGGTCAGCTGTCATGGCTCCGATTTTATGTTTGCAAAAATGTAAACCGTTTTCTACGGTTTACATTTCTGCTTGCTTACACTATGCCTGCACCACTTCCTGAATTGCTACATACCTTAATTTGCAGGCTACACTGCTGCACATGGGGTAATTAGCATACAAGGAGTTGTGCAGGCGTAGCGTACGCAGGTAGTGCACATGGAAACAGCTCGTACCTGAATCGCTCGGTGGCCATATTTGGTGTTAGATCGCCAACGCTACGCCTGCACCTGGCACAAGCTTCATGAATCCTGGGAAATAACCACAGTAAAGTGTTTAACTGGCTTCAGAAAGACAGACACTGGTCCTGCAAAGCTAAAACAATCACTGTTTAACTTAAGCAAATGACAATGGGGCCAGCCACTGTACTCTGACGATAGCCCTGTACTAGCAGTTATAGACACTTTCATGACTATGCATACCTCAGATGCCAAATTATAATAAAAATGGACACAGCAGTATATTAAACATTGTTCACATAAACTGTAGCTGCAGTACAATATTCCATCTTGCTGCACACAAAAAACATAAACGTTCCTTGGTCAAAATAAAGACTGTTTACTTCAGCAAATGAAAGAAGTGTCAGTCATCAATAGACAGGCAACTTAGCCAACAATTGTAAATGCTTTGTTTATTGTGCACACCTTACTTGTCTGATTATGATAAAAATGGCTACAGTTTCTTTCACGCAAACAGTAGTCATATTTAATTTTTTAAGATGCTTTACACAAACAGCCCTGCTAAATCCAATCAGTGACTGCTTAACTTAAATGATGGCAGTGATCACCACCTTTAACCAAAGAGTCCTAATACTCAACAATGATGTGTGTTTTGTTGACATTTGTTAAAAAATGGCTGCAATAATGCATTTCAACTTTATTTCATACATGCAGTAGCCACAGTAATGTATTTCATCTTGCCTCACACCAATACAGATTTGTCCTGCAAAGGCAGAATAATGGCAAAGTCACTTAAGTGAATAACAATAGTGTCAGTCAGGCTGATTTTATCCATAAAGCCACCATAGAAAGCAATTATACCATTTTTGATGGAGTTAAGCAGAGACATAAAATAACGATAAAACAAAAATAATAACTGACCACAATAATTTATTTCACACTCCCCAGAACATGCACACACATAGTCACCTATACTGCCTTCCTCATTATCAATGTAGAACTTCTTTTCCCATGGATTTGCTGAACAAAGTCTATTTCTTCTCAGTCAGACTATTCCAGTTAACAAATCTGGTAAACAAATGTAAATCAAGAAATGCATAGTTAGATGACTGCATACATTGCTGCCATTTTAGATACATGCATCCATTGTAGCCGTTTTGCTCTGTGTGTACATCTCGGATATCAGATTGTGATCAAATGACTGAATAAATATATAAGTAATAATGGTCTCAGTAATATATTTCATCTCATTGCTGTTAAGTGTAGGAAGTCAACTCAGTGCAACCCTGATGTGCAAGAACAGACATATACACTGTCACAGACAAAGCATGACACACACACACACACACACAAACACACACACATAAATATATAGGTGTGTTCATCAATTACAGCCACTTGCATGATGGTTTGCATTCAGATGTCTGCTGTGATTAAATGATTGAATGAATGCCCTCAGAAATACTGAGTCCATGGGGAGGGGTTGGCATAATGGTTAAGGTCTTTACCTTAGAGATACAAGGTACAAGGGTTGATTCTAACTTCTGGTTATTGGCTAGACTTGTAAAAGCCTACTGACTGATTTACATATGAATCTGTGAACATCTCATACAAAGATGCATGCATATACAAAGAAACACACACACACACACACACACACACACACACACACACACACACACACACACACACACACACACACACACACACACTTAAAATGCCATACAGCTTACTGGCTGGCAGTGGTATGAATAGTGCAACTAAACCATACTTAAAAAAAAAACAGCTAAAAAGAACACATGCTCCCATGGTTGTTCCCTCTTCCTTCACTTTCATTAAAGTCAACTGAGGCCTGGGCCAGTGACAGAATGCTCACCACTGTATTGTACAATGGCCATTCAGCATCCACTTAAGCAGTGCTTATTCTGCTTTCAAAACAGAGGAAAATCTGTAAAAAGGCATAACTGTCTTTTTACTCACCTAGAGTAAGGTCAGCAGGGCAAGTAGATTTTTTTGTTTTTTAAACAGTGATCAGAGCTGTGCATATACTCAGTAGTTCATAGGTTCATAGAGTAGTACTAAGCTAACTGCCCTTGTGAGGCATTTTAAGCCTAGCCAATTATCCCTTGTGAGACTCAAACCATGCACCTTGTGTTTGTAAGGCAAACACCTTAACCATTAGGCCACTCTCCCAACTTGAACTTCGGATCCTAAGAAAAAGGAAAGTTGACTTTTTACATGAAAAAATATGATTTCCTGACAGTTCTATTTACATTTGGGGACAGCACTCCAACAAGTAGTAACAAAGAACCACGCATGCGAATAAAATGCTTCTGCTATTAAATGTATAAGCACAGTAAGCCCAACTACAATCTTCTTTTTAGAAATTACATTTTTCCAAACTAGAGATAAGCTACCTTCTAACTTACAAAAATGAAATGGCTGATAATATTTTATCACGGAATGAGTTAATCACCCTGAACTTATTTATCTTATTTCCTATTTGTTGAGCGTATGAGAGTTTGTTGAGCTAGAAGTAGACGGAATGATTTAAAGCAAAACTCTACATCTATGACAAATCTGTTTCTGTCTAGAGGTTATAATAAAAATGAGGAGGCTACTGGATATTTATTTATATACATGTCAATGGGAAAGTGAGAAACTATTAATAAATTATATTACAGCAGTACTTTAAGGGATATTAGAAATACTATTAAAAAAAAACAGAAACAACAGATATTTTGTTAATGAACTGGGTATTTTTTATGACTACTTCCATTGTGAAATACCTTTGGAAATTGGATGTCTTTTGTAAAACAATAAGCCAAACTTGATTTGAGATTTAAGAGAGGTAGGAATATAAGTGATATAATGGTACATAGTTATTTTAAAACTTATGTACCATGAATTACAAATGTTTCTCTTCTTCAGGGTGTATCACTGTGGCAATTGTAATGCTTATAAATGTATCTGAATTAAGGTTGACTGTATTAATGGTATTAATTTTAAGTATAAGAGTGATTATATTTGCTATACTTTAGCAGTTATTTATTTATCTGTATAGTAATAAAGTGGGCAAAACCATAAGAAAATATAAAACTAGAATACATGAGCATTTGAATGATGATAGGAATAACAGATAAGAAAGCAGAGTATCTGAACTTGTGAATAGGATATAATATTCTTACAACCTGCACAATGAAACACATAATATTAAGGGACAGAGAAAGTGTACCCACAGACAGTCTTTTGTTGAAAAAATAGCAGAATTTATGTTTTATTCATTATGTCCTTAAGGGCTAAATAATGTTTTAGTTGGAAAGCACTAATTAATTAGTGTTTTAAATGTTTAATTATTTAATTGATTGTTAGTAAGGTATTCATAGTCTCTTATTTCTTGAATTGTTTGAAGTCCTTGGATGACACACATGTCAAAGCATGAACATTAGTTAATAAGAGAAAATGTCATACATGTTTGTTTCATTTGATCATTTCATTTTTTTCATTGATAACATACCATTAGTTTGAACTCATTATCTTTGACTTCAATCAACCCCTAAACACAAACTGTCCTTGACCTCAGCATCCACCTGTCTGCTCCTAGAAGATTTCATCTCCATGAGTGTAACTCTCTTCCTCTTATGCCACTTCTAATCTTCTCCTCCAGTCTAATAAGTCTTCCTTTATATTTCAGTCCACAGGAATCCACTTTTCTTCTTCTTGAACTGTGGAGCACTTGGTCTTGGTTGTGACCCTGCCTCCTTCCTTGTTGTTTTCATGCGTGATGTTTTTTCTCCTTGTCCACTGTTTAATTTCAACTTACTCCTTGCCATTCCCTTGCCTGTACTCCTTTGATAACGTCAACTCCTGTCCTTTTCTATTCCTTCCGCCATCTTTTTATACTAATCTGTCCACTAGCCTCCTGCTGTTTCTTTTGCAATCACTTTAGTAGTCAGTCCACTAGCTTTTCTAGCTCCCACATTCTCCCACTGAAGTTCTCCCTTTCTCCAGTAGACTCCACATCCTCTGCCACCTCAAAGATTGCTGATCCAAACTACTATCCTAGATGCAGAGCAAATCGCACATTTCTCATAGGTTCATCGATAAGTACTAGGCTGGCTGCTCTTGCATACCATGTTCAGCCTAGTCACTTTCCCTTTATTTGCTCAAAATAATGTATCTCACTAGGTTATAAATTGGCCTTACCCATCTAATGGTCAATTACTATATACTACCCTAAAGAGAAGAAATGAGGTCATGCCAGAGATAATTTAAGGGTACCACATATGGGATAAAGCTGCCTCTGTCTGTAAATAGTACAGGCATTATTCCTGGGGTAAATTTTTTGTCTCCTATCCAGTGATCTAAGAAGCACATGAATATGGACAGGGATAAACTCTCCCATACTGTCTGCTCAGTCTGTCCTGTTCCTTTCATGCTACTTTATTCCTTAATTCCTAATTGTATTCAACTGATACATTAATAGGTAATTAAAAAGCAAATTTACCTTCACTAGGGAGAGCAAGAAGGAATACATTAATGGCAGATTTATGGGTATTTAAGAAGCAAACATGTCAAACCTAATTCTGTTCTGACGACAGACACATATGTAAATATTTTTTCTCTCTCAAGCTTTTCACTGAAAGACAAATACGTACGGTTTCCTATTGTATAAATGCACAATAAATATGATTTAATATTTTAAACAGTGACAGAATAGGTTAGACTGGTACAAAAATAAAGTGGTTAAAGGACAGAAGTCCATCAGTGGAGCTGCCTGGGATAGCACCACTGTAGTAGTGGGTTGTTTCTACAGGGAAACTGTTAAACACATCTAAGCACCTGTTTCCTACTCTGGTTGATGGAAAAGAGACCTCACATAGGAGGTATTTTGATTTAGTATATGCTACACGTATTGAAGCATGAAGTTACTGATGAAGACTACCTTTTACTTCCATAAATCATCTTTATTAGGATTATTAAGAGATACATCATTTTCCAGTCACACCAAACCCAAGTATTCCTGGACTGGAATTGTAGGTAGAAAAATGAGTAAGTGGCAGTTAATAACTAAAAGGAAGTGATGCAGACCACACCATGTGTAGGTGTGTGTCAGGGTGGGTGTACATGCATGGTCATACAGTCAAATACTTACATCTAGGTAGAAAGCAAGATTCTTAAAAGGTTAAAGACTGACTGCCTTGGAGGTTCAACATGGAATTAATTGTTAACAATATACCTGTGAACAGTAACAAACTTCAAGCATTGTAAGTGAATTTACTGGGCTTGTTTTAGAAGGAGAGACCAAGACCAACAACATGCTGTAAGATAACAGCTGGATATATTAATGCATTTCAAATGCATTTGTTTCTAGCAAAATGGGAAATCATTAGCACAGGATGGACTTCTGCCACTATATAGTATTAGGTGATATTAACGATTTCGTAGGTGTTTCAAGTTAGATGCAAAAGTTCAAACTATAACATTTTCACATAAACAATCCCTTCCATGATAGACAAACACAAGCCAGCTCCATTGGGATAGAGGGTTATGTCCAGGCTATGATCCAGGTTATTCAAGTTCAGTTAGTGTCTCAATCCCCTTCAAGAATTGTCAGGGAAGAAGCTGAATAAAGAGGGTTGTCTTTAGTGCAGGGACAAGGCCATGTTACAAGGCAGGGTATGACACTAGGGCTGTGAAGGAGAAGCTACTGCTATGGTAAGTGAGAATGAAAAGGGGACATGCCACAAGTAAGGTGTGTGCATTTCCCTCATGCTGCTTTTGCGCACTCACCTGGATGACATCAGTCCTTCATATTAGCAGAATGTATTCCTTAAACAAACACTCAAGCTTGACTGCTGTATGACAGCTGCAGTTTATACAGTCCTCAGTGCATTGCTAAGGGGGGACCATCACCCAAATTGCTGTAGAGGTCTTATTCAGAAGGATCCATCCAGTGAAAGGAAGCACTAGGTCTCCTCCAAGTGCAGTGAACCTGAGAAGAATGGCCATGTGGAAAGCTGGAGATCTGAAGTTCACAGTATGCAGCCCTACTGGCCAAAACACACAGGAGGAACCTTTGCAAGGCCTGGAAATTTGGGATATTATCATTAGGTGACCTGGATTAATCCTTTGAAAAGGGTCCTTAGCAGGGTCTAAAACAAATGTAGGAAGTGTAAGCCTATCATGAAGGAAACTTACATTTTAAGCATCACCATCAGATGAGAAAGCATCTGGTCTAACAGATATTTAATGTGTTGACAACTGTCTTACATCCATTCACTATATCAGAAACAAAAATGTGTGAGACTGAATAGCAAATTATCTTCTTCAGGCAACAAGCTGAATTCCCCCATTATGAACTATCTTGGGGTTTCCTTGAGACATCCTTGAGATAAACATTATAATTTCAATTCTTGCAAGAAAGCTTTTCTACCTCCTAGAGGATGGTAGACAAGTACCCAATATTGTAAACCTTCAAATGTAATTTCCTAAAGGGGGCTAACAATTCTTATATAGATTCATGAGATTTGTTTCAGTTCTGGCACTGATCCCTTCTATACCAGTTGATTATTTTACTGAAAAGTGAGTCTACCTTCTGCACAAGTGTATGCAGTAGTGTATAAGGCACTCATGTAAGATAAATGCATTAAAAAGGAATTGCAATTATAACATGACAAGACCGTCACAATAAAAGTGATATTTAATGTACAAATAATCACTGTCAACTTAGTTTTAAAAATCTGGAGTAATAAACACTACTCAAGTCACATGAAGTTCCTGAGGATGTTGCAGTTCCTGGATCCACAGGTCATATGCCCTGAATATAGAAAAAAAAAGGGTTAACTGTATCTTTGTATATTATCCATTTTCTATCAAATACCCTTAATTCAAACAAGCATATTTCCTCTTTTCATAAATGAGTTAAAACACATGAAGAAGGGCTATATACACATATGTTATGGACTTTTCATTGTTCTGGCAAAGGAATAATCCACTGAAGTAATACTTATGTGATAAATATTATTTACTCCACTCTCCTCCCACATTCCAAAGACATGCCATAAGTGAGTTGATGTTTTTTAAATTGCCTTTAGATGTGTGAGCTTAAATGTGTACATAAGTGTGTGTGTGTGTGTGTGTGTGTGTGTGTGTGTGTGTGTGTGTGTGTGTGTGTGTGTGTGCGTGTGTGTGTGTGTGTGTGTGTGTGTGTGTGTGTGTGTGTGTGTGTGTGTCCTCCCATGGGCTAGTGCTCCTATCAAGATTAGCTTCTATGCCTCTTGCCCACTGAATGGCAGGACAGGTTTCAACTTCCTCATGACCTAGTATTGGATTGAGTAGGTGACTTGAAAATGAATTAATGAATGAATGGATGGATGAATGAACGAAACTATCACTCTTAAAGCAGGACAAAGTTTTGTGAAAATATGTTACACTTTGCAAAACAAAATGCACCAGCTGATTATCATGTCTAAAAGCCATGTATCCAAGACCCCTGAAAACACACTTGCTGTGTATGATAGAATTATGAAAGAGGCCATGGTGTGTAAGGAGAAAAAGAGAAATGTATCAAAGGTACAATTTAAATGTTTTATAAATATTTATTTTAACAAAGCAATTTAAAAGGGGAGCTAGCAAAATTCAAAGAATATTGCAGTTCAGGGCATTGCATTTTGGAATCCAGGTTCATACAAAGTGTCAAGAAAATAAAAAGAGAAAATGTTGTTATCCAAAAGACATTCTCTGTATATGTAATTGCTCCTATTACTGGGTAGTCAGCATACATACTGCAAATGTCCTAGGACCATATTATACTGGTCATAAAGTCACTGTGGGGTGGTCATTACAGGGAATTTATGTATCTCCATATATTCAGCCTTTAATCTAATGCATTACTTCATGCTTGTATGAAGGTATTGGTGGCAACAAGATGAATCAGGTAGCCCAGCCTTCTCTGTCTTCAGCAACAGTCTGCTGCTCATGCTTTGGGATCCACAGGCATTTTCAGGCAAAATTAGATACTTTCTTCAGTACATTCTGACAAGTATATCATGAAGCACAGAACAATTGAGATGATGACTGTGACACCCTCTCTTTACCCCAGGGCCAGTACTCAAGGAGCCTCAATCCTCACCACTGACACAGGTGAGAGATGGTTACTAAAACAGGGATAGATTTACTCAGTATTTTCAAATGCAGCTCTCTGCCTTAAGCAGAATTTCCCGCAAGAGCAGTTCCAAGTGACTAACACACCTACAACTGGGTATTTGACTTTCACACACACACACACACACACACACACACACACACACACACACACACTCACTCACTCTCTCCTGGGAAAAGCTAGCACAGATTTACTAGCTGTGACCCTTATGCCCAGACAGTAAGGTAACAATGCTGCCACCAGCCAGCCATGTCAGGCTCTTACAAGGGTATCCAATTATACTGAGTAAAATCAATACTAATATAAATGGTAGTGTGTAAAGGTATCCAATTATATTGAGTAAAATCAATACTAATATAAATGGTAGTGTGTAACCCAAGCAGCAAGACTTTTCAGTGTGGCTAAGGCATCACTAGAATAAGCACAAGTACTCTCAAGAGCTTAAAAGTAATCTGGAAAAGACCAGCCACAATAAAAGGTATACAAATATTTAATAATAAATAAAATAGAAAACATGAGCATATTAATTAAGTGCAATAAACATCAGTTTCAATCACAAGAGAAATAAAAATAACACAACTGGACAGATCCAAGCAGATGCAGAAAAACAGTACATAGCTAATCGCACTGTAATTCCTGACTGTCTAAAGAACTGTTTCCTAGCTAACTTAATTAATTCAGCAAGGCATTATGAGATGCTGAGAAGCTTACTTCAACTAGCCAGTGTGATAATCTTCCAACTTCTGAGTACAACTGAACTGAATGTGATAACTGCCATAGATTTTTATATCAGGTTCCACAGTAACAAAACAAGCCTATCTGTTTTCCATCCCCTCAGTGCTGGTTATAGAATGACATCACATTTGATGACATGACTCTGGCAGAATACAGACTCAGGGCTTTTCTAAGGTCTATTGCAGTATTTGAAAATTATTGAATTCTTTGTTTAAACATAAACATTTAATCAATTATAACAACACCGCTGATATATGTTTAATACAAGCACCTGTACATATCAGTGTGATGAAAAATGACAGAAAATTATTTACAAAACAATTTTAAAAACTACAAATAACTATTCTGGCATATGTTTCACATGCATAGCCCTATTATCCCTGGTACAGATGGCAGTACGTCGTCACAATGACCGTTAAAAGAACTATCATTTTACTAGAACGAAACTAAGGACTAGAGAAGCCAGAACAAACACACACTTATTCATGAATTTGGCTTAGGGAATTCAATGACTTCCCTTCCTCAGACCTCTGAGGTGAGGAAGAAGGGAAATGTATGAGGAGCAACACGCATGTTCTCTGTTGTTCTAGCTAATCTAGTTTCGTGTTATTCAATTTAATGTCTTTTATCGTGCCTTTGTCTGTTTGTGGAACTATCATTTTAGACCTAATCTAAAATGATCAAAACCAACAAAAATTAAGAATAATTTTTTTTTTTGCAGATGGCAAGCCCCCATGTCCCCCCACACTCCTACTAATTATATACACTAACTCCATGATCACAAAATAACAGGGTGAGGGCAAGTTCCCTTACACTGATGTACCACAATCCCATACAAATCACTGGCATCAAAATTTCAGTTGCAAATGTTTGCTCTTCTGAGCGCTCGCTGTTCTTTATAGCCTGAAAAACAAAACATTTGCTCATATGAGTGTTTAATGTTTCAGACTGTAACCACCCTACCATTGCTTCAAATTCTTGTTTCAGTTAGCTATACCTTACATATCTTTCATGGGAACTACCCAGCCGGCATCATCATTTGCCCAACTACCTCACAGAAGAGCAATGTTCCACTGAGATGCCAGAGCTCCTCATTTTATTATGGAAATTGAGTCCAAGTACCCTGCATTCAAATGTCTTACCTTTTCTGACTACCTACATCTCAGTACTATAGGAGATAATGCTGCAGTAATGTTACTGTTGAATCCATGTTCTGAGGGATCCCCCAGTCCTGTTTAACTTACCTCATAACCAAGACCCCAAATCATTAAACTCTACCACATAAAGCAGCTAAATTTTCCTTCAATAAAAACAAAACTCCACATATTTATAGGAGTAAACATTGCCTTTGCTAGGAAGGCACCAATTTTCATTGAACTACTCAGATGTGAACTACTCCAGTGCATGTTGCAATTCACAGTCATGTGAAGCTAAGAGGATAACATCAGCATACAGAAAATATACAGCCATTACATCTTCCGAAAGAATGCTCTAGAAGAGCTGGGGTCATCTTGGTCCTTGCACATGGAAATTATAAACAGGTAGGGAGACAAAACACTTGCTTGGTCATACAATGTCCAGCTCAAGCTTATCCAATTTAATGATGAGAAAGCAGATACTACTTTCACTCCTCAAATGAAGGGACTTAGTTGTATGCAGTAGTACCCCTGCACCCTGTACTGTTATAGCATATCCTAAAAGGCTCTCTAGCATACAGTTTTATGTCTTCTTCAGGCCTGTGAAATACACATAAGCAGTACTAAAAAACTGTGCAGGCCCTTCACTGTCACTCCAAGGGCAAATATTTGATGCCCTGTTTCATTGCTAGAACATAATTTACATTCCTCCTCTGTCAGAGGCTTAGCTATTAGAAGACTTCTCTTTCAAGCCTTGTCAAATATGTTTTTCCAAAGAAGTTGAGGACTATGATCCTCCTTTAATTGGAAAACACAGTCCTGCCCCTTTTACAAAAAACTGGGAATATTTCTCCAGTTTGTTAATGCACAGTAAGAATCTAAACTTTTTTTATACAACAACAAAAAGGAGACTTTAACCATGACACCTAACATTATCCAGCATCTTGCCTAGCTCTGTTGGTGTAGAGAGATATGTGCTATGCCCACCAACCTCAGTACATTTCTCTGCAAAGTTGCTTTTTTGGTGGTAGCATGAGAAAGGAAAGGAATAAGAAGGCTTTCCCTGCTTATCTCCATTTTTCTGCTTCTTTCTCTTTTGTGAGAGTAGAGGGATGATGCGATTGAAAGATGATCATGCCTACTTCCTGGTGCAGACTGTGGATCAGGTAATGAGTATAACTGGTTTAGGCATGTGGGCAGGAACTTGTGATGTCCTGCCATATGAGGCAACAGCATCACTAGATTGTGTTTAAAGGTAGGTACTTCCAAGGGGAAAGGGAGGCTGTCCATCTACACACATTTCCAGTTTGCTTTAGCCACAGCATTAGCACATCCTACATCCTGGTCGTTGGGACATTAGCAGCCCTAAGAGCTGAAAAGGCACTACTGCCTAGAGAGGTGGAACCACTTTCTAGCAAAGGATAGTGCTGGAATATGCCAGAGGATGATGGTGGGTGTCCATCATCTATCAAAGCTATTGGGTACAGAGGGAGCAGAAGTCAGCAGTGACTCCTCAGCAAGTACCTACTGCAGACTAACCTAAGTGGGAAACTGTATTTGGTAATAATGGACTTAAAATTAACAAATGTCCAGCATATCTTCAATATTTCCCCACTATCATTGAAGCTGTCATCTGCAATCTACCACTCCTTAATGTAGTATGGGAACAAGGATATATATATATATATATATATATATATATATATATATATATATATATATATATATATATATATATATATATATATATACACACACTGACAATAACTGTCATGTCAAAGTAACCCTAAAATTGGAAATAAAACATAGAGGAAACCTGACTATGCCAGTATATGAGTGAACATTTCATCAATGATTTCTGAAGGATATAGTTTTGACTTATTGTTTGCATGCAAAAGCCTGCCTAAAGTTTCCACTTACACTGGAACCGTTGTCACAGTCTACTGGTGCCTTCAGTGACAGCACTAATAGATACAATCACATTGGCAATAACTATTACTTTCTTGTAGCTCAAAATGCTGTAATATTCACACAAAGCTTGCACTATGGTAACATGTTAATCAGCCAGAGATCAAGCAAGCATTTGAATGAAAAGGACATCAGGCCCTACATATGATCATTTTTATGCACCATTTCAGTAACTAGTTACATAAATATTGCAGTTCCACAATTACAACAGATCTCCAGTACAACAAAAATGTAAAATCCCAAACCTGCTTTCCAGATGGCTGAAATCGAGTAGGTTAAATTCTCTGTTATCCTGTGAGTGGTAGATGGTGTCCACATCCTGTAACAGCAAAGAAAAGGAAGAACATAATATTAAAAATATCCCACATCATCAAAACCTAAATCAAAAGGATGACAAATTCAATTTAGACTTAGGGTGGCAGATCCTGTGAACTGTACATCAGTGTAGTGACTGTGTTATTAATGATGACCAGAAGGAAAATAAATAACAGGTGCATGCTATCAATAGGAATATATGTAGTTAATTATGGATAATTATTAAATCAAAATACTACACAATATGCCAGGAGATATGGATGACTGTTTCCCAGGTAATGTGACTGTTTTTCTACCTTCTGTCATAAAAAAAATTATCATTAGTATTAGTGAATAGAAGGAAAAAATACCAGAGAGGGAGAAAAATACAATAAATTATTTTTTATGTGCATCATGGCTGGATTTGTTTTAACATTTAATTTATTTTCTTGTCAATATATCTTGATATATTGAAACAGTGATATAATGTTTCTATCGTAATGCACATTTCTTACATACTCCTCCTCATATCATGTCCTATTTCCTTTTTCATATTTCTTTAGACCTGTCCCCAATCACACTGGCTTTTTCATACATATATTGCCATGCATGTATAAGTCCTCCTACATTCACCACTTTAAACACTCCTATGCTGCACCCTCTCCTCTAAAAAACAAGCTTTGCATTAGAAACAAATTAAACTTGAACTAAAGGGGCCATTCTCCTACAACCTCTCACTCATCAAACCCCATTGCTGTGGTGACATTCATCCGAACCTTGGGCTACCTCCACTGACCAAATATGACTCTTCCCCTTTCTCGTACCTACCCCTTGTCCTGCACAGTACCTCCACTACCCATTCAGAGCTGAAGTTATTTTATGTTAACATTAGAAGCATTACTACCAAAATAACTGGTCAACATGCAGGCTAACCATGCACTCAGCACACATTCTCACAGAAAACCAAGTCCAGGAGGATGAGGTGCTCAAAACAAAACCAATAAACAGGAAAAAAGCAACAGCAATTCTCACAGACTCTGAAACCTGTCTGAAATTAAGCATCAAAGATACAGAAATTGCTTCCCTGGTTACAGCATTTATAGACTTCAACATACAGAAAAGAAGGGCAGAGGTATCTGCTGTAATATTCTCCAATATTCTTGAACTCTCAGTATACTCTGGCAGTTCTCCGGCTTTTAGGAATGGTGAAATCCTCATCTCCCTTCTCAATGACCTTATACATCCCACCAGAAGACAACAGCTTTACTGTTGAAGACATTCTTTCCTGGATAACGTTAAGCATCCTTTATGAAACTTTCATTCTTGGGGACCTAAACATGGACTGGCTCTCCTACACTACTGACTAACACCATATCACAAAATCTATTTGTTTACAATCAAATTATCCAAACCCCGTTAAAGTACAATGATCCTAATAATAAACAATGCCTTTTGGACTTGATACTGACCACCAACCCAAACAAAGTATCATCCTAAGGACCCTTACCAGAAATATTTATCAATCACCTCCCCAACTTTGCAATTAGAAGCACTACACACGTCCCGAAAAATATCACTTTACTGAAGTCATTAATCTAAAAAATTTTAATCCCAACACATTCATATTCACAGTAAAATGAATCAATTCTAATCTACTCAGAAACATTCTTCTTCATGATCCTGTTCCTTTCCTTAACGCAACTGCCCTTAATGTTATAAACTTATTCACTCATTCTACTCAAAGGTTGGGTCAAGTTCTATGGAGTAGGCCCTTCAGACAATCATTCAGACCCCTATCCTAATCCTGGCTAAGCCTATCCTACTGCTGCCTGAGAGAGAGAGATTACACATGTAGTTACTCTGCAATACAGTACCACATCACTCATATACTCTCTAGTACACCCCCACATTCATGTCCAGGTGCTTTGGAACAGGTCAAATTGCCTCCTTCCACACAGCACAACAGTGGCAACAAATGCTATTCTCTCCTTCCTCCATCCATCACTGGCATTTCCACCGTCCTGTACTGCTACATAAACATGTGCTGTGTGGGTGTACTTAGAGCTTTCTCTCTGTACCACAAAACTGAGTTGTTTGTATAGACATTTTTGCAGTCCTGCCAAGTTAACATTGTATGCTTCCTGGAAATGTCAATATATATGGAATTGTGGAACAGAAGAATAGGACTCAGGGAGCCATACAGTTTGTGCAGGTAGCAAACATAAAGTAAAGAGGACATGTAGAATATGCAAAAAGGAGATTTTGACAGAGAAAAGATTGCTATGGAAGATCAAATTTTACCAGGCTATAAAACATTAGATGGACTGCAGTAAAATTGTTTCCATATATTTATGTAAATATAAAAACCCAGTCCTGTTATTGATTAGATTTGCTTTGCAGTTTATAAGACTTACTTATACAGACATTTATAACGCTGTGTCAGCATTATTTCTAGTACAGTTTTTTTGGTACGTCAAAATAAAACTCTAATCATTCTGCTTCACATTATTAACTTATATATATATATATATATATATATATATATATCCTTCCATCCTGATGGGGGCAATTAATCATTTTCCTATGAATTAAACAACACTTCATAAGAAGATGGCTGGAGAGATTCACATAATCAAAAACCACAAATGACTGCAGTAGAGAAAACCTAAAAATCCAACAGGGTGATCCAGATATGATTATTTGTGTTGAAGGTGCCACACTGTGTCAGAGTGGTGAGCTTCATGGGATGTATGTTAAAACCGTATGGAACTAGATGCACGAACAGTGATAAATGCTACGACCAGAGACTGCATAAATACCAGCACTCTACGAGGCTAGATGGAGGTATCAGGACAGTTCTACTGTTTCATAGTGATTGTTTACCCTCTAAGCAGATACTACATCTGAGAATAGAGTGGGTTACTTTAATAAAGCATTACTATTTAGTTAACCTGTATGCTTCTACATGTTATATATACAAGGTGACAAGGCTAAACTGTAGATTAGATGAATCTACAGTCAAGGTTCTTGCTAAGACCTTTACCTCTGTCTGGATACAGTATAACAGAACAAGAGCATCAGAAGATTAATGGGAGTAAGCAGTACAACAGAAAGGATGCCAGTGGTACAGAAAACCCCATAAAGGACGGTTGAGTAAGATTCAACAATGGGACACACCACCAGTTAGCTTGTGCAAAAGGTTTGCTGTCTGTAAATTTTACCTACTGTGCCTGTTCTACCTAAACATGTTTTACGTATGCATTCACGCATTACACTGACTTTTCCATTACTTTGATTTATGGCAATAGAAGACAATTCACCTATGCAGGACTGCCCTTAAAGGAAATGCAACATTACTCCTTTGCTCTGCTCCTCCCCGTTTTCCTCCACCTTTCTCCATTTCTAAATGCCTTCTTGAATACATCCACAGTTTTATCATTTCTCTTCCTTAGCAAGTCTAGTGACTAGCACACTGCATCAGTCATCCAGAATTCATCCTTTTTCCATCTTCACCACAAACTCACTATCATTCCCACAATTCTGGCTCCCATAATCATTCATGGCATCATATTCCTCCTGTTCAACAGCTCCCTATTTGATGTTCGTTCTTACACATATTATCACTCCCTTCACCTCCCCACTCTCATTCATTCTTTACAGGCATCTCTGTTCCTCAATACTGCTTGTCACTGGGCATTGTTTATGTGATAAACATATGGCATCATCATATGTCATTACTTGTGGCAATCCATCTTTTCTAACAGGCTGAAGGGGTTCAGAGGGAAAGTTGGTGCCAATTACTTGCCAAGCCCATTAGACCAGCCTCTCTTCAATACCTTATTCTCTTATTATTATTCTTTTTCAATTCCACTTACTGCCTGAACATGTTTTCTTTTTTGCATCATAGCTTAAAGATCCATTCATGAAGACGTACCTTCCAAACTCAGCCCCAAATACTGCTTTTCCTTCCAAGTCGTGATGTGCTTGTCCCTAGCAAATGGTTAATCTCTCTCTCTCTCTCTGCCAGACCTCATCTTCCCCTTAACAAGATGGTGCCCCTCTATCCTGCCATCCTCTGCACGCTGTCATTATGCTCCCTAATTTTCTCTCTCTTCAGTGTACTGTCTCACTGTCTGTGAGACAGCTGATAATGATATCTGCAATCCCCATCTTGTCAATTTTTTATCCAATTATGTTCAGTTTTTTTTGCCCTCTCAAATCCCTTTACTTACTGCCTCTCATCCGTCCTCATTCCCTCTTCTCTTTCCACCTCTCTCACACTTCTCCTCCTTTCTACTCTTCTTCCCTCTGCATGCCGCTCACACCTTTTCTCTGTCTTCTCAGCATAGTATCCTTTCTTGCAACTGTTCCCACTTCCCTCTTCTAATGTCTTCATATTTCTCTGTATAATGGCATACTGCTTTCCTGTAGCAAAATCAATCTCAGTCATTATGGCTACATCTTATCCATAATGGTCTGAAAAGCGTAATTCCATTTTTCCAACCATATTCTCACATTAACTGCTTCTTGAACTAAACATTGTAGCATACTCTTGCATCTGTAACTCTCTCTCTCTCTCTCTCTCTCTCTATATATATATATATATATATATATATATATATATATATATATATTTTTTTTTTTTTTTTTTTTTTAAGCATATCATTGTATCTGCCAACATGTTTTGTTAATTTCTTATGTGATCCTATCCACATGGGCTCTTTCCGAAAATGGTCCACTGAGATCACTGCACCTTTCTTGCTACCACTTCTGCTATCTCCATTGAGAGGTTAATGACATTTATTTGCATGGTAACGTGTTCACCCTTCCCACCTGGCCATCACCTTATTCAGCTCTTCCTATTTTTTGGCAAATCATACACCTGAGATTGATTTTGCTGTCCCTGGAATCCTTTGTTTTCCTTAGAAATGCTTTTGATCATTTTGGTGATTGAATTTCCTAGCATTAAACCCCTTGTCCTTTTCCTTACTCTGTCTCACTTTCTGTGTGCAATCCCTCTCCCACTCTAGATGCACCAGACTACTTTCTGCCTATCTCTCAGCACTGTCCCCCCTTCCTGTTGTACGGATTACTCCTTTCCCATCACTGGTGTACATTTCTGCAAGGTGTAGAATGCAAACTGGAGATCATTTACATAACCTCACACAAATACCAGTACAGAGGCTCCTGAACTGAATTGCTATATGCCCTTTGGATACAATCTGGAAATCTGGAGAGGCTTCTGCCTGATTATTCAAACTCTACAGAAAGCCACAGCTAAACACTGTAAGGCAAAAAAAAAAAATCCATTTGAGTCATTAGACAGAACTATACAGTTTGTCATCATTTTGGAAAAGGAAAGGAAGGAAACATTTTAGGTAAATATCCTTTTCACAGGAAATGCTTATGAACAGAAGATAGTTAAAAAAAAGGTTACAAGAAATGTTTTATACGTATGACTACCTCAGGGTTAGGGGATCTTTCTTTGAGATCTTTGCACCTAATATAAGAGGAACTGGCAGAGGTAAATATGAGTGAGATATAAGTTCTGTCATAATACTTTCACTACTGTCAGTTTGTTTTGTGGTCTACTGCTTGTGAAATGTTGGCTGGAACTGAGCCTACAACAAGAAACAAGTGAGAAACTTCCAGAATCAAGATCCATCAATCCACATACAACTTAAATGCTCATAAAGCATAGTAAGAGTGATCTAGTAGCCACACATGCAATTCCTAACAAACGCACAACAATGCACAAATGCACAGGCACACACACACACACACACACACACACACACACACACACACACATACACACATCAAATATCTAATTATAAGAAACACAACAAATGGGGGTAGCATTGCTACCCAAGAATAGAAGAGGTACCACTGTTTCCTGCAGCTGATATCAGTGACATAGGTTCATACTAGGCTATCTGCCCTAGGGCATTTATAAGCCTAACCAGAGTGTGTTTGGCTTTCACCACCCATTTTAAATTAATTTTGCTATGCCCTTTTTCGAGGTTAGTATACTGTGCCTCTGTATAACAGTGACACAGAAGTGATACCCGG
The DNA here is from genome assembly GCF_019279795.1 of Protopterus annectens. NCBI lineage: Eukaryota > Metazoa > Chordata > Ceratodontiformes > Protopteridae > Protopterus > Protopterus annectens. Next base: position 697,643,404 of record NC_056750.1, read on the forward strand.
GGTAAACCTACGATCTCCCATCCACTCATCAAGATTCCTCTTGAAGAGAGTCAATGAGGGACTCTGCCTAACCTGGACTGGGATTTTATTCCAGAGTGAAGGGAGCCTCTGGGTTATGAATCTGTCCCTCCAGCATGTCCTATTTATTTCAGTGCTGAGGTTCAAGTCTGTCGAGCACGTAGCTCGATGGGATTTGGATTTTCTGAGGTGCAGCATGTCCGTTAATTCTGGGTTGGACATGGCTTTATACGTCAAGCACAGATCGCCTCTGAGCAGGCGGTATGCCACTGAGTAGAGCTGGAGTTTCTTTAACTGGGCAGCATATGGCATCTGTTTGAGCCCTTTGATCCTCTTGGTGAGGTACTTTTGGGGTCTTTCCAGTTGCTGCAGGTGTTTGGTAAGGTACATCCCAAAAGGGGCATTGTACTCAATTATGGGCCTGATGAGGGATGATTAAAGAGGCACGATGACCTCCCCTGATCTAGATGTGAATCCCTTCATGATTAGGTGGGTTATATAAAATGTTTTTCTAACCACTTTGGCCACGTGGTTGTCAAATGAGAGATTGCTATCAACTTGGGTCCCCAGGTTCCTAATTACTTCTTCTGTACTTAATGGATTACCACCTATGTGGTAATTTGTGGGCACTTTGTTTTTGCCAAAGGGATGACTATACACTTTTTGGCATTTAGCTTGAGACCATGGCTCTGGCACCAGTTGTCTGTTTCTATGAGGCCCTTTTGGAGGATGCTTGTGTCAGCTGGAGAGTCGATTATGGTGCCCAGTTTGCAGTCATCTGCGAACTTGGTCAGCCACAGTCCTTCCGTGTTGGCCTGTACCTCCGAGAAATATATACCGAACAAGATAGGTCCCAGGACTGAGCCTTGTGGGACGCCACTTGTAACTGGTTTGGAGTCTGACATGGCTCCAGCAATTCTAACCATGTGGGTTCTGTCCTTGAGCCAGTTTGCAACCCATCTAGTGACATAAAGGTTTATATTTAAGCTGGTGAGCTTATCTATAATGCCCAAGTGGGGTATTGTATCGAAGGCTTTTGCGAGGTCCAGGTAGGCTGTGTGGACCACCTTCCCCTCGTCAATGGCCTTGGTGACTGTTTCAAAGAAATAGACCAGGTTTAAGAGGCAGGATCTGCCCTTAACAAATCTGTACTGGGTAGGATCCAGTGTCTGTAGGTCCCCAATATCTTTATTTATGAGGTCCATGATGATCCTTTCCATAGCTTTGCAGACCAAGCTAGTCAGGCTTATGGGGCGATAGTTTCCAGGATCCGTTGAGGCACCACCTTTGTGGAGAGAGACCACTGCTGCTGTACGCCACTCTTTGGGTACATATCCTGTAGTAAGGCTGAGACTGAACAGTAGTTTTATGTTTAGGTTTAGCTGCTCTTGGAGTTCATGTAGGATGCAGCCCGGGACACAGTCTGGTCCCATTGATGCTGTGTTTTTTTGCTTTGGAGAGGGTGGCTCTTACCTGAGCATCTGAGATGTCAGGGGGGGCAACACTCTGCTGGGATAGATATTTTCCCTTTTGGTGGGGAGTGGGGGAGAAGTTTGCTCTGAACCTGTCAGCTAGGATGTTGGCAATGTCTGTGGGTTCAGTGTATTTTTTGTCATTTTGGACTAATTCTGAGCATATCTGGGAATTCCCACCCAGGTTCCTAACATAACTAAAGAAAGCCTTGTGATTATCCTTAGTGTCCTGTGCAATTTTTCTCTCGAAGCTGACCTTAGACGATTTTATGAGTGCCCGTAGTTTTTTGCTAATACTGATCAGAGGTGCCTTCCCTTTTTGGGATTTTGCTCTATCATGTAGTAGCTTCCTCCTTCTATTGTATAGTTTGTTTATGGCTGGGATCCACCAGACAGGACGTCTGCCTTTGGAGGATTGGGTCTTGGTTTTATTTGGGATTGCATGATCCATGCATTCCTGAAGGTGTTCATAGAATGCGTTTATAAAGGATTCTGCGGTCTGGGCCGTATTTTCCACAGGCCCGGGGGCTTTGAAGGATTCCACCTCGGTTTTGAGGAGTGTGAAATTTGCTTTAGAGAATGTTTCACTGTGGGTTTCTGAGCAGGGGGTGGGGTCAGGATGTGAATATCCAGTGAGATTAGTTTATGGTCTGATCTTACCAGTGAGGGATACACTTCTGGTCTGGAGCATAGAGTCCCCATGTTGGTGATGATCAGGTCCAGTATGTTTTCCCCTCTTGTGGGAGTGGTAACAAGTTGTTCCATAGCATTTGAGTTTATAAATTCTAGGAACCTTTGGGCTGGGGTGTTGGAGCTAGAGTAATGCTCACAGTCTATGTTTGGATAGTTGAAGATGCCCAATATAATGGTGTTTGGAGAGACCTTCATATTTTCCAGTGTTCTCAGGAAGGCCGAGTGGGGTTCCTGGGTGTGGGAGGGTGGTCTGTAGCAGGCTATAAACTAGAAGGCAGTTTTACCCACTGTTAGTTGCACATGGATAGTCTCTGATGCTTCGTGCTGTGACACCAACCTGGAGGTGTGGGTGTCTTTGACGAATATTGCTACTCCCCCTCCTTTTGTGGTTCGGTCCAAGTTTTGGGGCCGAAAAGCATGATATGAGGTATAACCTGGTAGTGCTGGGGTGCTCTCGGGAGCCTTGAACCAGGTTTCTGCTACTGCACTGATATCGATGTTCTCCATGCTAAGGAGAGTTTTGAGTGCATGCATCTTGAGGTTTAGACTTCTGGCTTTGAGTACCATTACTCTTAGTTTCTTATCCCTTGTGATACCTATGGAGGAGGGTTTGTCTTTTGAGCCTTGCTTAAAAAAGGCACTATGGGGGTAGCAAGAGCCTTTGCCAATATCCGAAAGCCCAGGGGTGACAGGTGCAAGCCGTCCCTAGTGAAGCATCGTGGCTTGTCGAGCATGTCATCCCAGGCTGACAGACATTGGATCCCCTTTGAATGACACCAATACTTAAGCCAGTTATTGAAATTGATCATTTTGTCTTTATATTGTGGCATCATTCTTGGTGAGGGTAAGATGTTACTCAAGGTCAGGGTCATACCGGCCTGGGCTACATGCTCAGAGAGCTCCTCTATGTCTCTTTTCATGTAGTCCAGGGAGGTACGACTCAGGTCATTCACACCAGCATGGACAATGACTGAGTCATATTTGTACTTGCCTTGGAGTGACCTGAGTGCTTGTGTTATGTGGCGGATCCTAGCACCCGACAGGCAGCTCACCGTGATCTTCTCCTTGTTCAGCCTGGTGGCGGGCGTCAGTGTGCCTGATGATAGAGTCACCTATTACAAGTGTATCAGGTGTGTTGTTTAGCCTTAAGGGCTGTGACTGTTTGGCACACTGGCTTTGTGAGCTATGTGTTGCACGTGTTTTGTTTTGGGGTAGCGGTTGCTTGGGTGTCTGCTTTGGAGGTCTCTGCTGCTTAGGCAGATTTTTATTTAGAGCCTCCAAGTATGTTTTTGTGTGTTTATGTGTTTGGTTTGCTGTCGTGGTAGGTCTATGTGAGACTGGAATTGTAGTGAGTTTGGTTTCCTTCTCCTCCTGACTGGTTATGCCAGTACTGAGTTGAGAGAGCTTAGCCTCCAGTTTGGCTATATGGTTGCATCTCTCACATGTGTTGGAATTTGTTGGGAGGAGGAGAGGGTTGTCTGTGTACATGAGGCAGTTGTAACATTGCCTCAAGATTCCCAGATTCACCAGCTGGACCGGAGAGGAGATTGACAATTGACCTTTGGACATGCTAGAATAGTATTGGGAATTCCTTTATAATTGAAAAAAGGGCCAATGGGGAACAAGGTACTCAAGGGGAGTTTGTGAGGGTGTAGTGCTTTTAATTTTTTAGTGCTGACTTATATAATTGCTTTAGTGAGCAAGTGCCAGGTAACTTAATTGCAATGTGTTACTGGTAACTTAAATGCAAAAATGACAAACAGTAACTTTCTTTCAAGTGAAACAAGGAAATAAGTACAGTAAGCAATGCAGATATCACTAGGGATCCACAGAAGCGCTGAAAAGCCGCATTTTAGGTGGAACTAGCATTTCAGGGAAATAACAAGCAAACAAACAACAAGCATACAAACAAAGCTAGATTCAGCAGGCCTGGATCTAGTCTATGCTACAGCAAACAAGGTGTACCAATTTCAGTAAGAAACAGTTCAAATATGCAGGCACTATAAGCCTTTAACCAGAAATTCCCAGCTCAGAAGGGCAGAGTCCAGCCTCTCCTCCCACAAGAGTGCAGACCACGAACCTTCTTAATGTAAAATAACTGGCCTGAAGCCCAAGTGCTTAAACCAGAATTAATACACTTTTAGAATAACAGACACTGAGCCCTCAATCAGCAGTTCCCAACTTAGAAGGATGTAAGCTACCTGTCCTGCCACCACAGTGCAGGCCACAAACCTTCCTAATGTAAAACATCTGGTTTGAAGCCCAAGTGCTTAATCCAAAAGACTTAGAATATAGCTACACTTTAATCAAGTTACTACCAAGCAGTAATAAATACAATTGAATACTTTAAAGAATGTCTGGATTAGTGCTCAAGTTATATAAACAAAGCTAGATTCAGCAGGCCTGGATCTAGTCTATGCTACAGCAAACAAGGTGTACCAATTTCAGTAAGAAGTAGTTCAAATATGCAGGCACTATAAGCCTTTACCCAGAAATTCCCAGCTCAGAAGGGCAGATTCCAGCCTCTCCTCCCACAAGAGTGCAGACCACAAACCCTCTTAATGTAAAATAACTGGCCTGAATCCCAAGTGCTTAAACCAGAATTAATGCACTTTTAGAATAACAGACACTGAGCCCTCAATCAGCAGTTCCCAACTTAGAATGATGTAAGCTACCTGTTCTGCCACTACAGTGCAGACCACAAACCTTCTTAATGTAAAACAACTGGTCTGAAGCCCAAGTGCTTAAACTAAAAGGCTTAGAATGAGTTACACTAAGCAGTAATAAATACAATTGAGTACTTTTAAGATGACACAAAAGCAAAATAAAATAGGAAGTAACACAAATACAGTAAAAGCAGATATTTTTTTTTTCACAACTGAACTTCTTAGGTAACAGAAGGTTGAAATCTGAGACAGCTTTTAAGAAATAAATCTCAAAAGAACCAATGAGGTGCTTAGTCTAAGCTGTAGTCCAGGTGACCTCAGTCAGCCAATGACCTCAAACAATTCTCTCTCACTGAAATGCCTGATGGCTTTGGCTAAACCAAGATGTCCCTGAATATGTGCTCAGACACACAGCCTCCACAAACACTAGGCCCAAATACAAGCCTGAATATGGAAATGCTACAAATATCCCCACTACTTAGAACAAACTGCAGAAATGTTTCTCACAGCTGAAAAGCAGCAGTGAGCCTTTAAATTAAAGTTTTAAACAGCTAAAGGAGCCTCTAGAAAAAAGAGTTTAACTGCAACAAGTTTTCAGAAACAAACAACCCAACAGATGCTTAATAAAAGTGGACAATTTCCAGTTAATACCTCACACACAGTGAAACAACTAGAAAAATACACAGTACACAAAGTGCTATAAATAACAAAGAAATAAAGAACAAAATAAAAAAAAACAGGATACTTAATGTTATATATTATAGCTCCGAGTTTCCTCAGTGTCCTTTCTTCGATTAGCTCAGTGTGAAATGTGCTGCCTAAATTCAAGACCTCTCAAATAAGACAGAAAAAACCCATTAAATAAATAGTAAACCTCCTATTATATAAAATGTTGCTCATATCAAATTATAACAGGAAACTTTTTTCCAGTAATGCAACTACAGGAAACTGTGATGTAAAAAGTGTCCTACCTATAGTTGAAACATTACAATATGTGTTGTTTAAACTGAGTAGAGAAACTCAAAGTACACTGCATGCTGAAATTCTGACAAATCAAACATTTTTCAGAATGTCTTTTTATGAGGGTCACAGAAATGATTTCTTAGATTTATCATGTACAAGAAAACACATTTGGAAGCTATTCAGCCAGAGAATGGCACATGTTTATAAACTTCTTTTCTTTTGGGCAATCTTGAGTTGGTCATTACAGCAACCTTCTGAATACTGAAAGTTAAATAAATATGACTCAGGATAGATCCTTATGATTTGGCTCTACTTAATACTCATTTTACTATTACTTTTATCTTTCTGCAACTTTTGTTTGTAATAAAAAGCCATAAATGGAGATAAAGAAGCTTAAGAGAACATGATCGTACTATCGCTGCTACTAATATTATGTTTAACAAAAAAAGAGAGTAGAGAAACAAAATGCAGCAATGCAATGAGCTGATTATGAACAATGTTACCTGCACTGAGGTTGAAGATGGGTCCACTTTTAAATCCCGAAATACCAAAATCTCGAGTTTTGAGATACCGAACTCAAAACATCGAGATTTTGGTATCTCAAAATTTAAAAGTGGACCAAAAAAGAAAAAAAGCCACAGCTAAAATAATGTGTTTGCAATGGGGCAAGCCCCCCTGCACCCCCACACCCCCCCTACTTTAAATATACCAACTACGAGATCCCACTACAGTGAAGAGAATGGTAATGCTCCTGTTGCACTTAGAGTTCTCCTCACAGAAGCGCAATCTCGGAGTTGGTATATTTAAGTAGAGGGAGGGTGGAGAGTACAGGGAGGCTTGCTCCCCTGCAAACACATTATTTTAGTTTTTTTTTTTTTGGTCCACTTTTAAGTTTCGAGATACCAAAATCTTGATGTTTTGAGTTCGGTATCTCAAAACTCAAGCTTTTGGTATTTTGGGATTTAAAAGTTAACCCATTGAAGATATAGCCAACTTCCTGGCTGACAAATGCAGCTCTAACTTTACCCCTCTCTCCCCCTCCATCTGTCCCTCATGATACACTTGAATCTGTTTCCCTCCAACTATTATACATGACCACGTCCTAAAAGTGCTCTCACAAGCAAAAAAATATAGTGCATCATTGGCTCTTGAAAATATCCCTGGATGCATCTTAAATAGCACAAAGCATGATTTATCCAACCCCTAAGAACACTGTTAACTTCAGCCTCCATACAAGTTTTGCACTAAGTTGATGGAAAACAGATACAGTCATCCTCCCGCATAAGAGAGGACCTTCCAAAAACCCAGACAATTACAGACATTTAAGTCTGACCAGCCTTGTATGCAAAGCCATGGAAAAGCTCATCATGGAACTAATCAATAACGAAATAGGGGAACCACCTACCACTGGACTCATGTCAGTTAGGATTCATCGAGGCAGGTCATGCTTACTCAACTTGGTGGCCATTTTTGAAAAGATCACCAAAGCAGTAGATGAAGGTGAAATGGTAATTAACTCATACTTCAGCCGGGCCAAAGCTTTTGACACAATCCGTCACTCAGACATAGTAGACAAGTTAAATAATCCGGGGACAAAGCAATATGTCTCCTGATGTATTGCCAACTGGCTCACAGATAGGACACAGGAAATCAAAATAGAGGAAGATAACTCCACAAAGAGACCAGTCACCAGTGGAGTCCCCCAGAGTTCTGTGCCATGACCTCTCCTGTTTGCCATTTACTTCTCTAAAGTAATAGCCAACACCAAATGGTTCTGACTGACTAAGTTTGCAGATGACTGCAAGGTAGGAGTAGTCATTGAATCAACAAATGACCCTCCCATCCTGCAGGAAGATTTACCCCAAATAAATAACTGGTACCAAAATCATGGACTGAAAATTCAATGCCAAAAAATGTATTATTGTATCCTTTGGGAAGTAATATACCCTGGGAAACTATCACAATGATAATATGTCACTAACAGGAACTTGTGTGCATAGTGACTTGACTGAATTTTTACCTATATGTATCCATTGCAGTAAGAAAGTTATTTTATATTGTAGAGCTTATAAACAAAGAGATTGTGTCTAGATCTAGAGATGTCATTGTTCCCCTTTACTCATCCCTCATTAGGCCATATATTGATTATAATACCCTCTTTGATATCTATCTAACCAGGCACATACAATTACTGGAATGCCCAAAGAGATACTTACTGAAATGATACAAGGCCTTACAAATATGTCCTGAAGGGACAAAATAAAAACTTTTGTTACTATACTTGGTATCCTACCATTTGCTAAGAAGTGACCTGTGTCTGGCATGCAAGGCATCCTCTGACCCAATACTGATGGAGTTACCACATATCAGCAATTCACACGGCATCAGTAATACCCAATCTAGGGATCTAAAGCTGCTTTGTGGCATCAACAGAACAGTTTGGAGGAGCAGGTTTATCTTGCAGAGGATACCACTGTTCTGGAACAGACTCTACATCCACGTAAAACAACTCTTTCTTGTGCATATTCAAATTCAACTTGGATCTATGGAGGGAAAACAGAAAAATTACTCCAGGACTGCCCCCTGGCAGTTCTTAAATTCTTTATCTCATGCATGAGTCCCCTCAAATTATTTGTGGTATGATCCCAGATGTTCTTGTTAGGAGTAATATATAATTATTAACTATAGGATGAGTAAGGCCAATCTAGCACCAAATAGGATAGGACAATTCAAGCACTAAAAAGGAAAGTGGCTATGCTTAAAATCTCCCACAAGAGCAGCTAGCCTAGTACTTACCTATGAAACTATGATCCTGTGAAGATTTAATCATGTGGATTCATGAGGCAGCACAGTGTACACTATGTCATATCAGGCAATATCAGGAGGCAGGCAAGGCTATGAACATCCCATTTACAGGTATGAAGGTACTGCATTCTCTCCCTGCAAAAGGTTTTGACCTGGCTTTACTGCAAGACAGTTTTCTTCTTAGATCCAGATTCTGAATAAAACTAACATGGTAAGCTCCTACGTAATCTGTGCAGTCAATATTAATAAATCACTTGAAGTCACATTACTTATCCATAACAACCTGGGGTAAATAATTACACGTGCAGCAACACAGACAGCAAATGATTGTTATCAGAGTTAAAGGTGTACATACCCAGTTTATGCTAGTCAGCAGTCATAGATCAAATAGCTGTAACACTGATGCTCTTAAATTTCATACTAGTGAAATGGTAACGAACAAACATTTTTAGATGTGTGATCTCTGCTACCATTTCTTATTCAGAGAGTAGGACATTTGTCTGCCAACTAATAAAGATAAAGAAAAAAAAAACAATGTCTAAACCTTCTGAAAGTAATTGTTGCTTCTCTCAGTTTAATAACTATTTGGTTTCTATGATCTATCAGTGGCAGTGTACTCCAGCAAAAAAGGACATACTTAAGTACTTTGTGACACCTTTATTGCACTTAGGTGGACAACTGGCTACCATGACTAAGGTTATTGTACAGCAATACAGTCAGTATTGGTTAAACATGAAATCAACAATTGTTTTGTGCCAGCACACACCTGCATTTACGAGCAAGTGTGTGTGTCTGTGTGTATTTATGGATCCTTCCTGAAAATACCCTAAATAATTCAGCTCTATGTATATAGCAAATGACAAGACCAGGTAAAACAAACTTAACACTGTAATAAGGAGCAGATATTTCTGGGGTTACAATGCTTTAATAAGGAGGTGGTTCAAAATATCTGGAAAATAATACAATCACCATGCTTCTGATACCATAAGATCTTAGATAAACAGCATTCTGAATAAAAAAGCTGGAAAGTCAATGTCTGCAAAAGTCATAGGTTATGATATGTGCACATAACTTCAGTAACATTATAATTGACTCATAATTGATTCTGACAGCATTCAGGCCCACTGGCAATCAAGGAAGGCTGTTTCACTTAAATTTATGTCATAAACTGTATCACCCATCCATTCATCAAACTTTGAATTAAACTGATCCATTGTTGATAATCTGATTTTACCTGGAATTCTATTTTATATTCTTGGTATTACAACATTTATGAGCTTTTCCCCAATGTTACTATTACATTCTTTTATACTGGAATTTATTTTAGCATTCCTGTCATTATGCCCCCCCCCCCCCCCCATATATGTGTATAATGACGAGAATGTAAATCCAACTTTTTACACCTGTCAATATATGATAAATTACTGATGGTATTCTTTTAGTAAGCTTCCTTTGTACAAATTCCAAACTATTTAACTGAGACTTGGTCCTCAAAAACAATTACTATTTTAAAGAATAGGTTGAATATAAGTTTTAAACAACTGAACTAAACTGAAATAATCTCTCAGTGTTACTGATTTAAGTAAAGGACCAAACATTCTCCATGCCTTGTTTCTTTTATTTATTTATTTTACATTTGTTTACCGGGAAAGTCCGACTGGACACAGGTCCATTTTCAGCGGAGGCCCGGGTAGAAAAGCTCCACATTACAATACATTACATGACAGTAAAAAGAAGTAGAACATAATACATATGGCATATATACACATCAGGACAACATGCTAGTGATTAACAAACATTCATATATCATATATACACACAACAGGACATCATGGTAGTGATTAACATTTCTCACAGTAGACAATCAGAGGTACATTGTTTTTTTCATTTGCAGTTATAAGTTTTGTAATGTAAATGGGAAGCTTTCAGGGGAGAAACTGTTTATACATAGCTGTACCCTGACAAATTCTCTTGGTATGGATTAGCCTGGTGAGTGGCATGAGCATAGCCAGTTACTTAGATAGTGGATTTTCAGGAGTTTTTTGAATTGACTAAAGGAGGTGGTAGAAGTTATTTGGCTTGGTAGTGTGTTCCATGTTTTCACGTTTGATGACAGTTGTGAGGTTCTGGTTACTAGATCTTAAGGCTCTAGTGGGAATGTGGAGCTGAATTAGGTGCTGAAGTGCTGGGGTTATCTCAGGAAGGTAGTAGAGTTTGTGTGCTATAGAGAGTTGATTGAAAGGAATAGACAGTGGCGGGACCTATATAAGGCTTCAGTAGCAAACTTGGCGAACTTGTTGTAGGAAGATTCCATTTTATATAGATCAGTTTGACGGAGACTGGTCAAGATGGGAGAGGCATAGAGGAGGGTGGATAGAAAATGAGTACTTTTTGTCATGAACTGTTTGTTCCTGTAGAGGAGACCAAGTTTTTTATTAACTTTCTTAATGGTTTGTGCTATGTGGATGTCAAACCTCAGGTTATTGCATATTTCTATGCCTAGCAGTTTAATGTGTGTGGTGGGACTGATTTGAATGTTTTCTTTGCAGTTAATGGTGAAATTATTATTCAGGGGAGGAGCTCTGCCAGGGATGAAAATAATTCGTTTTTTTTTTAGGGATTAAGAAGTTGTTTGATGTTAGTGAACCAAGTTTCGGCTAGGGTGAAGTTATTTTGGGTAAGGGTTTGCAGTTCACTAAGGGCAGGGACAGCACATATGAGGATGGTTTTATCTGCATATTGTACTATTGAGGCAGTGGGAGAGGATGAAGAGATTTGATTAGTAAATAGAACAGCAATGGACCAAGGATGGTTCCTTGAGGGACTCCTATGGTTACTGGTAACAGGGGGGACAATTGGTCCTGCCATAGGACTGCTTGCTGACGGTCAGATAAATAGCTGTTGAACCATGATTTAGATGAGGGACTTATATTTAGGCTGGATAGGGTATCAAGAAGCAGACTGTGGTTAACCATGTCAAAGGCTTTTGATAGGTCTAAGAATATGGAAAAAACAAATAGACCCTTGTTTGTGTGGTGGTTATTAAACATAGGCAGCAAAATTGGCATTAAGATCTTTTTAATTTTTGTGAGCATTACTGAAGGAATATAATAAGGTTTGCTACCTAATTTGTCTAAAGCACATTTGAGATTATTTACATTTATATATAGACAATAATAGTTACTAGTAGATTGATATTTAATAATATTTTTCTCAGTTGTAGTCATTTGTGCAAAACAGAAATTAATTTCACAAGATGTTATAATCACTCTATATTTCCATCAATTTTAAAGTTATTTTTTTAATAGAATTAGAATATAGATTAATGTGTTTGTAAAATTGTTCCTATTAGCTTTAATTGAAGCCACTGATGTTTCATATATGTACTTCTTATAAATTATACTTTTTTTGAATAGTTTATTCATAAAATTAGGTTTCGTCTTTGTTACTTTAGTTGTATTTGTTTTATATTTTCTACACATTCTTTGTTTCCTATTCTATAGTTTCCATGAGTCATTATCCTGCCAAAATGGTAATAAGAGTCTTTAATTTGTGGATTGAGAGAAACAGTTTTATCCATTTCCATCAGTAATTTTGCCTCCAGCATTTAATTTGTTTATGCTAAGATTAGTCCAGTAAATAGAATTTAGTCATGTTATAAGTTTAGCATAATCTGTTTTTTTTTTTTTTTTTTTTTGCAGAACAATACTTTTTTTTCTACAGAATGGATTTAAAAATTCAATGAATCGTGGTCATAATAACACAAATTACCAAGCCAACTATCATACACATTAATACGCATCAAATCTAAAATGTTGCCATCTCTAGTAATCCTGGTTACTGGTTGCTGTAATTTGTTTAAATGGGTTATATCCAAAATGTCTTGTGATGTTGATTTGCAAGCAGTTTTGACTTTCCATTTTATATCAGGGTAGTTAAAGTCTCCTAATAAGGTGCCATTTTGATTTTTACAGTACAGATCTAGTCAGCAGTAATAGATCAAATAGTTATAATATTGATCCTCTTACATTTCATGCTTCACTGTTTTTATTGAAGGATTTCTATAACTACATATCAGTTGTATTTTATTCTTAGATCCATATATCAAGTCAACTAAATTTGTTTCAGACTCATGGCTATTAACTAACTCAATAAAAGTTAAATTTTCCATTATTAATAAAAAGAACTCCATCCCCATTTCTTGTTGACCTTATACATTCTAGCGTATTATAACGTGGTAAGGACATGGTACTCAAACCAAACCATCAGTGATAACAGCAAAGTCTATTTTATCATTTGCAATTATAAAAGACAATTCTTTACTCCTATTTCCTAAATTCCTTGCTTTACAGTAATACACCTTTATAGGAGTATTATATCCATATCCATTAATTCCTTCATTACACAATGATAACTTGGCCTAAAAGAAGACAAAAGTGTTTTTAACTTACAAAATATGAAACTTGTACCATATCAAAACAAACTGGCAAGCTGATGAAATGTTGGTGCTTTTCCTATTGTCAATCACAAACCAGCATTTAAGTAAAAACTATTTTATTGTATTTATTTATTTTTATTTATTTGCAGTTGGTTTACCAGGATAGTCCATTGGGCCAAAAAGAACCCATTTTCAATGGAGTCCTGGGGAGAAAAGCTCCAAAACAAACATTACAAAAAGATTACATTAGTTTACAATTTCAATCATTTGTAGATTAGAGACAAATCTTTAAACAATGGTAACAAAAAGATTACAGCAGTTTAAAATTTAAGTCATTTGTGGGTTACAGAGAAAACAAAACAAAGGTTAAGCAGTTACAGTGATAAGTTATGGGTTTTATTTTGTAGGAAAATTAAGATATAAGTAGATGAAATAAAGATTCTTAGGTTAAGTTCTGTATAGGAGCAAGCATTGCTGTTGTGTAAATATATAGTTCCATGAGTGGAATTGTAGGGATTGTCAAATGATAAGATGTTGTTACAGTTGGCTAAATTGGTGTCTTGTAATATATGATATAGTTGTTTGTAGGAGGTGGGGAATAGGCTATGAGGGGTGGGTGCAGGAGCATTCCCATGAGGATGTTAAATGTGAGTGCAGTGATTTTTTTAAAGGCAGGGAGGTTGGTGGTGGTACGGATAGAGGGAGGAAGTGAGTTCCATATGCCCAGGGCATAGGATAGGAGGTTTTGTCCTGGAGAGTGAAGGGGTTTGTACAGTTCTATTAGGTTTTGGTTATTAGATCTTAGGAGTCTTTGTGGCATGTGCATTTTAAAGGTAGAGTTGAGAGAGGGACAGAGTGAGGGTTGAAAAATTAGTTTGTGAGCAAAAGTGAGCTGAGTATATGAGAGATAGTGAGGAAGCTCTAGCCAATTGAGTTTGTGCAGAGATGTACAGTGATGGGTAGATGATTTGTGGCTGGTGGCAAATTTGGCAATCTTATTATAACAGGAGGACAGTTTACTTTTGAGAGATGATTGTAGGTTTGTTAGGAGGAGCAGCATACAGGAGAGAGGGGATGAGAAATGTAGTAGCAAGAGTGATCTTTGTAGATGTAGTGAGGAATTGATTGTTACGGTACAGCATGCCGAGTTTTTGGTGGGTTTTATGTTTAGTAGTAGGTGGCTTTTGAATCTAAGCTGGTCATCAATCTGGACTCCTAGTAGTTTGGTTTCAGATACTAGTTCGAGAGGTGTATTATTCTGGCTAGTGATGGAGAATAGTGTACTATCAAAGGTTGTGGTTTTTGAGGGGGTAAATACCATAAGTTTGGTTTTTGATGCATTGAGTGCTAGATGATTGTCCTTCATCCACTGTTCTGTGGTAGAGAAGGCATCTTGAGTTAGATGTAAAAGAGTGGGGATGGATTTGGCTGCACAGATAATTGTAGAATCATCTGCATATTGAATAAGTTTAGCATGGGAATTGAATGGAAAAAATCATTTATGAATATATTGAAAAGGAGAGGGCCCAAGATGGATCCTTGGGGGACACCAGTGGGTGTGTTAAGGAAAGTGGAGATGGCTTTTTTCCACTTGACAGCTTGTTGTCTGTTAGAGATAGCTGGTGAACCAATTGAGAGAGGAAGGGGATAGGTTTAGGTTAGATAGTTTAGTAAGGAGAAGGTTGTGAGAGATAGTATCAAAGGCCTTAGACAGGTCAAGAAAGAGGGTAGATACAGTGGAGCCAGAATCTCTGTCTTTATTTACAGTTTCCAGGAAGGAAAGGAGGGCAGTCATGGTACTGTGACCTGGTCTGAATCCATGTTGTGTGGAAGTTAGTAAGTTGTTATCTAAGAGATAGGGAAGGAGTTGAAGATGGATAAATTTCTCTAGGAGTTTTGATATAGGAGAGAGGATGGCGATGGGACGAAAGTTAGTAATATTGTTATTATTGCCTCCTTTGTGCAGGGGAATGATGAAAGCCCTTTTCCAGAGTTTGGGTACAAGACCTTCTTAGATAGACCGATTGATTAGGATGCTGATGGGGAAGGCAATGGCTTTGGCAGCTATGTTGAGGAAGGATGATGGAATGTTATCGGGGGCATTGGAGCATGGTTTTAGCTTTTGAAGGAGTTTTCTTATGGTAGAAGTAGGAATGGGTTTTAGGGAGAATGATGGGAGTTGGGAGGCTGGAGATGAAGGGGGTGATGATAGGGAAGATGCAGAAGTAGGGGTGAGGTGTTATTAGAGAAGGATGAGGTTAGCTTGGAAATAGAGTCTATGAAAAATGAATTGAATTGGGTAGCCAGATCTATATCTTGTGCATTTGGGTCTGGGCTTGGGTTTTCTGTTGAGCCAGGTTTTAGGAGGGTAGTGATGCCTTTCCAGAATTTTTGTGGATTGGTTTTGTGGTTGTTTTGTAGTAATGAGAAATAATTCTGTTTATCAATTGTGATAAGCTTTTTAACTCTATTGTGAAGTGATTTGAATTCATTAAGGGTGGTGGGAGTTTTGTTTGAGACCATGTTTTGTCTCTATAGTGGTTTTGTGTTTTTGATTTTGTTACTTATTCTTTGGTTTAAACTATCCAGCAGTTTTAGGAAAGTTGTATTGAAGTGTTCAACAGCATTATC
Organism: Protopterus annectens; assembly: GCF_019279795.1. NCBI lineage: Eukaryota > Metazoa > Chordata > Ceratodontiformes > Protopteridae > Protopterus > Protopterus annectens. The sequence continues at coordinate 697,659,090 of NC_056750.1, forward strand.
TAGGGGTAGAGATTTTAGGGGGTTCCAGTTTATTGATTTTAGGGAGTCAGAGAAGGCTATTGGGTTGAATTTCTTTAGATAGCGAGTACTGATGTAGTTATGGGTAACTTGTAGTGGAGATGGAAGACGTCTGGTGTAAATGGGAAGGTGGTCACTGAGCGAATTAGGAAGAGTTCCACTATCATTGTAGTTGTGAGAGACTAAGATCCAGTCTAGGGTACTTCCACTGGAGAAGTCTTTAGAGGGCCTAGTAGGGAGGTTGATGAGCTGAGAGTACTTATAAAGGTTAATGTTTAGGCAGTGTGTAGGTGAATGAATGGAAGACCAATTAATATTGGTGTCTCCCATGATAATAGTTTCATTGCTGATATTGGTAGAAAGCCAGGATAGTATATCTTCAAGTACTGAGATATTGTCTCCAGGGGGAATGTAAAGTGACGCTATGCAAATGTGTTTGTGTTTATTTAAAGAAAAAAGAGCTAGAACTAATTCTGCATTGGAGAATTGTGGAATGGGTTTGTTGTAGGGAGTAATGGATAGGGAGGATGAGTAAAGTAGAGCTACTCCCCCACCCTTTTTCTGATGATGGAGTAGTTTGGTGGTACTATTTCAGCATCTTTTATATGAGGTTTTAACCAGGTTTCTGAAATAGCTAGGATGTCAGGCTTGTTGTGGTGAAGCCAGGCATGAAAATTGGGGATTTTGTTAACTATGCTTCGGGCATTTAGAGAAGCTAATAGGATAGATTTTGATGTAGGGTAAGTGGTGTTTGGGCCTGGGTTAGGGTGTATATCTCCTGATAGAAGTATGGTTGATAGGAGGTGGAAAAAGTTGGTGTGGTGTTTGGATTGTCTTGTTTGTATCTTGTGTTGTTGGGTTTATGTGGATATTGGAGGTTAGAGAGGGGCTAAAGGGTTTATAAGTAGAGCTTAGTTTGTAGTTAAAAAATAGATGGGTCTTTATGGGATACAGTGCAGGGGAGATTGAGGCAAATGAGTTTGAGTGGGTTGAAGGGAGTGAGCTGGTTGAGTGAAGTAGTGGTGTGTGAGTTGTGGAGTTGGGCTGGGTGAGGTGATAGATATAAATAAGGTTTAGTATTAGTAGTAGTTGGATTGAGACTGATGTTAATTTAGCAAGCATGTTGAGGCTGGTAACTTAGAATATGTAGTTTAGGTAGGAGGCTTAGGAATAGATGTTGTGTTCAGTATGAAGGGTGGTATGAGTAGATGGATTATAGGAGGGAAGATGATGGTGAAAGGGGAGGAGTTTCTTAGGTAGAGAGGAGGAAGGTGGAGAAATGGGTGGGGTGTAAATAGTAGACAGGAAGTAGGAGTGGTTTGCTAAGTATAAATGTAGATGCACTGGGGGTGGGTGGAATTTGGGGGTAGGGTAGGGGAGCGGTAGCGCCCACAGAAGGCGAAGCAGGGCGGGTAGAAAATGGCAATGGAGCAGCTGAGGAGAGACAATCAGTCAGCAGAGCTGATTACATTTGGAAAGGTTAGCAAGTCTAAAGTGGGAAGGAACACAGATAGGTGGGGAGGCTGTTATAGAACAGGAGAGTGTGATAAGTAAGAAAATGGGTACAGTGTAAAGTTTTAGAGTAGTTCAGTTAATAGAAGTATGGAGTCAAAATGGCAGAATGTGAAATAGATAAGCAGGAGAAAAATTGTAGTTAGCGCTTTCGAAGGGATCCATGTGGAAATACTAAATTGTTTATTGATTTCATTAATTGAGTAATTAGATACTCAACTTTTAATCAATGTGCATATATAAGCTGTGGTCTTATTTTTTATCTTTGTCTGAAGAAGTTGGGACACGGATCCCTTCGAAAGCGTTAACTATAATAAAATAGTTTTTACTTAAATGCTGGTTTGTTATTGACAATAGGAAAAGCACCAACATTTCATCAGCTTGCCAGTTTGTTTTGAAATTGTTTGTTAAACTTGTACCATAGTCACTAAGATGCAGGTTGTTAGTCAAACACACAAAGTCTTCCCAGTAGGTAACTAGTTATAAATTATAAGTAACAGAGAGATATATTAACCAGTTATTAAATAACATAGCTTTTGTATGAGCATAATCATTCCATCAAAAATAATGTTTTGTTTTACTTTCTGTAAGAGATTTTAATATAGATTGGTTCATGTGATTTATATGAACTGAATACAAATTGCTGTTGCTAGAATGCTACAAAAGTACATCACATGACATAGGCTCTTGATATAATTTAGTTAACAAATCTGGTGTTCCAACCAACTTCAAACCTTATAGAGCTTATACAGTGATTTTAGAAGATTCTCCTGGCAATTCTTAATATTGAGTCAGACAGAATTAAAATCTCATAATTTTCTGAACCTTCAAATAAATCCTTTGTAACTAAGGCAAGAAGAGACTTAAGAATTGCAGGCTCATTAGATTCAATGTCCAAATTATTTCTACATATATGTATACAATCCTTCATTGACACAGAATGCACGTATATACAAATGTCACAAAAAATTAAATGAAGATGCCAGGTATCTTTGTAAGAATGCATTTATATTAAAAACGTGAGTGGTTACTGCAAAACTACATCAATTATGCAAAATAAGTACAGAATCTCTTACTTATTAGGGTTTAAACTTGCCTTAAAATTGATCACTTCAAGTTCAAAAGACATGATATCTGCAATTGACTAAAGATCCAGGAAAGCAAAGCTAGTATTAACATTACATAAATGGTGACCTGCAACATTTACTGGCAAAATAAAATAAAGAGGACTACCAGAAAATAATAGAATCATTGTTGTAATAGTCAAAAAGAAACTCTGTCCTATTTATAGCATCTTTTCCAGTATATCAGACACTGGACTAAAGAAAACCATTACTTTAAAAAGTTCTTTATGAAAGCCTGCCACTTCATCCTCCTTTCTTATTTGACCCATGCTGTGATTTCACTACACATTATGAAAAACAGCCTTATCAAAATGATCACACTAATAAAGAAATATATCACACTGCTTCTCAACTTCTTTGTTCAATGTCATTTGGTAAAATTAAATGTTGTTAAAAGTTCTCACACCATTCGAATATCAAATATTTCAAATATTTCTGAAACAAGATTAACTCATTACTATACAGTTAAATTACATAGTGACATGGCAAGACAAACAATGGGGTTTATGTTTTATGCTAGAAAGTGTCCATCCATATTATGTTTCTCACAGCTCTTCAGTGGCTATCTGCCACGATACTATTTCATTCTACAGCTGGTGTGGCTTAGTAGTGAAACAGTCATTATGTCTGTGTTTCCACAGACAGTGGATTAGTGGTGTGACTGGAAATCTGTAAAACTTATAAATGAAGCCAGAAAAGTACCTGAGACAGTGTGTTACTGCTTCTTCCCCAAAATAGTCTTGAAAGTTTTAAAACTGATCATTGCTGTAATCTCATAAATATGAAGTACTATTTCCACCATGTGAATACTGAAATAATGCACAGGTGTCAGCAATATGCTGGTATAACCCCATGCACCTGCTTAATCTACCTGTCAGCAGTTGTATGACCATTTATGGAGACAAAGCATCTCATAAAATAACAATTCAAGAACATCTGTATGCTGTAATATGTCATACTAACAATAGCGATGTGAGTGAATATATAAGCAGCAGATAATATGTTTGATTTTAATTGTATGGTCTCAGGGGTATGGATTGTTTGTAAAGTGGTATATAATCAATTAATTTTATAAAGACATGAAAAGCATTGTGCATTAAATTCCTAGATAGTTTCCCATAACTTTGTTTTTGAAAATTATATTATGATATAAAAAACTGAAGAAAAGCATTCTGTGGTTGGTATATTTACATCATGCTTTAGTATATTTTCAAGATATTTTCATTCCATATTTAAATGTTTAATCAGTGCAGCCTGAAGTACGTAATGTGATTATGTCATAGTATAAGCATTGAAGGATTCCATAATATTTAATAATTGACGAAGAATGAAGTAAATAGAAAAGTGCACATGCAACAATGAAACAGTTTTATGAAATGCCATGCATGAAGTTAAGAAACTTAGTGACTCATTGCTTAAAACCGTTTTGTACGCACACCTTATTGTATCAATGAGTTTTTCATGGGCTGTCTTCCCTTTTGTTTACCTTCTATAAACAAAAATGTGTTTATTTTAGATGTAGTGTCCCCATAGCTTCTTGGGCAGAAGTTTTTCATTTTTTAGAAAATAAACCATGAAAAACTCATTTGAACTCATGAGTTATAACTTCCTTGATTTTGACTCATTGTTTATGAAGTCATAACGCTGATGATGGTCCGCTCTATTAGAAAACTGTCAAATTCTAGGAAAACAACATCCTTGATGGATTTTCCTACTCAAGGAAAACTACATCCTTGTCGGATTTTCCTCCTCAATCATCTTCTCCACTTTATATGAACAATATAACATTTTATACAGATGTTCTGAATTTTTGTATAATACCTCAGTACAAGGGCCAATGCACAGAACAGATGTCATATTTTTTACATAATTAGTTGATTTTTTGTTTGTTTTGTTTTAGTTCATAATTGCCTTAACTTAATGTGATTTAGCTGTTGTGCACTTTGCAGTGCTTTTCTTGTATCTGTTGATGTGGAATACAAGATATTATGACAAAGTTTTCTGCATCAAACATGTTAGCATGTTAGAAGTCCATAAACTGAATGACACTGAAAAATATTTTTTGATAATTTTTGTTTGTGTTTTAAAGCTCTGATACTCCAGTAGAAAAACATCCATTACTAAATATTTACAGTGTCTTAGGTGCTCTAATTCAAAGGAAAGGGAAATACTCCTGTTTATTATACAAGCACTAAAAACATTACTTCACCATCCTTATATTCAGTAAGTCTCTCATAGGTACTTCTGAAAGAGCACTGTCCTTGCATAAATGTGTAGTGATCAGTTAGAAAAATAAGTTTCTACATTCTTTCCAACAGTAAAAATGTTTCAGAGAAAAAGTTAAATGTTCAGAATAGACCATAAACTGAAACCTACCCACTGGACTTCCTCTCGACAGGTGAGGCCATTGTAATCACAAAGAGCAGCGTAAGTGTCAGAGAATCCACCTGCAGATACAACACAGAACACGCATGTCATTTTTACCCATATGAGTACAATATCTAATAAAGTAAACTTGATGTCATTGCTCAATTAAATATAACAATGTGGCATCATGTTTTCTTCAAGAATTTTAATAAATACACTGAAGAAGAAAAAGTTTAACTGAAAAAGCAAAACTGCAGAAAGAATCAATCAGCATCTAGGTAAAGGTAAAAAAAGAAATATGTGGGTTATACTTTTTTGTGTGCGTGTGTGTGTGTGTGTGTGTGTGTGTGTGTGTGTGTGTGTGTGTGTGTGTGTGTGTGTGTGTATATGGATCTACTGCTTTACATCAAAAATATATATATATATATATATATATAAATACATAAACGAAGGTGCACTTTCACTGAAGTCTAGTTCCCTGGGCTACCCCAAAAAAAACACACTAAAACATGTTTTTGCAGGGAGGCAAGCCCCCATGCACCCCACACCCCCCTACTTAAATATACCAACTCTGAGATCGCACAACAGCGTGGAAAAGTGAATATTCCAATTCCACGCTGTAGTGTGACTGCCAAAGTCAATGTTTGAAGTTTCACTACTTCGAACAAGTGAACTCGGTGAAGTGGGGTTCGAAGTAGTGAAACTTCAAAAATATTGATGGATCCCATATATATATATATATATATATATATATATATATGTCTACTTTCATACACTGAAAACTCATTTCACTGAATTTCAGTTCACACTCAAAAAAATCGCTGAAACTGAAATCACTAAAAACTCATTACACTGAATGTAAGTACTGTTGGGAAAATAAAATGCATGAGCTCTTTTCCCCACTGTAGTGCGATCCTGGAGTTAGTATATATAGTTAGGGGGGTTTGGGAGGCCCAGCCCCTACATTGGGGGTTGTAGGTTGCATAGCCCCCACTTACTTAGCTGTTATATTTATGAATCTCATTTCACTGAAAGCTAACAATATAAAACCAATGTAGGGGGATGTGCCACCCTCCCAACTATATATATATATATATATATATATATATATATATATATATATATATATACTAACTCCAGGATTGCACTACAGTGGGGAAAAGGTCATATACATTTTATTTGCCCAACAGTATTTACATTCAGTGAAATGTGATTCAGTGAAATGACCTTTCACTGATTTGAGCTTTTAGCGATTTGGTGTAAGTGTTTAGAAATTCAGTGAAATGAAATGAGTTTTCATTGAATCACAGTAGACCCATATATATATATATATTTATATATATATATATATATATATATATATTTATATATATTGAATCAGTTTTATTTTCAGGTCCATTTCCCTGTAGACATGTTGCTTGCCTTCATATTTGACCAAACGCTCCCATCCAACCACACAATATCATTTACTCACTTTTGATATGTAGATTGCCCTTGGTGAATTTTCACAAGTTGTTCATAGAGAAGGATGGAAACATTAGAAAATAGCATAATAATCTTTAGAGCCCTGTCTCATAAGATGCAATGTTCTGCACAGAACCATGTACATTCTACACTTTACAACCACATTTCAGTATGTCTGATCTATATGAATATGTATTTAACCACATATAGCATACATTAGACATTGCAAAAGCTAATAACTCCATGGGGTCCCTCTTTGGTGCTGTTAATATACTGAACACTCCCTGCAAAACTACTGCATATTTCATTAATATTGTGCCTTGATGCTCATATTCTACTCTTTGAGGCAGCTTGCTTAATGGGGGGCAGTAAGCTTTTCCTCGATGAAATCAAGATCTGAGGCAGGGGCATGAGCTCTCCTGGAGGGCCTTAAGTGGATAACTTCCATGAAGAACCGTTTTAAAATAAATTACTAAATTAATATTGGATGTATAAAGACAGGCAGGTAGAGATGGCTTAAGCATGGACTTTAATTGCTGAGTAAGGGAGTCCCTTGGAAAACAGTTCCACCTGCCAAAATAGTATCAAGGGAACATATTCTACCAAGGGTTGCTGACCTTTAGCCTGGCACATACAAGAATCCCTTCATTTTCAAATGCATGATTTTCTGGTGATAAGTTTTCTGGTCTCTTTCAATATACACAATATAGGTTCATAGGTAGGTACTAGGCTATTGGCCCTAGGGCCTATATAAGCCTAGTCAAAAAGGTACCCTGGCTTTCACCACCCAAGAAAATTATTTTCTTGTGCCCCTGTCGAGCAGAGCCACAGAAATGATCCCTGGGGTGAATTTCCTATCTCCCGTCCAGTCATCAAGATTTTTCTTGAAGAGAGCTAATGAGGAGCTTTGCTTGATATATATAGGTAGTTTGTTCCAGCGTATGGGAAGTCTCTGGGACAGGATTCCAGCCCTCCAGCATGTTCTGTTTATTGTGGTGACAAGGTTTAGGTCCCTAGAGCATGTAGCTCGAAAGGTTTGGGATTTATTTAAGTGGAGCATGTCCAACAGCTCTGGGTTTGACATAGCTTTGTATGTTAGGTAGAGATAGCTTCTGAGTAGGCGATATGCGATGGAGTAAAGCTGGAGTTTTTTGAGAAGGTCTGCGTAGGCCATCTGTTTGAGGCCGGTAATCCTCATTGTGAGGTATTTCTGCGGCCTTTCCAGTTGTTGTAGATGTCTTGTGAGGTATATACCAAAAGGGGCACTGTATTCTATAATGGGTCTAATGAGTGACGAGTAGAGGGCAACAATGACCTCTTTTTCCTGGATGAGAAACCTTTTGTGATGAGGTGTGCCATGTAGAAGGATTTCCTGACTACTGTGGTGATTATCAAAGGAGATACTACTGTCCACCTGTTTCCCAAGGTCTCTCATAACACATTTGGTGTTAAGTAGATTACTGCCTATGTGGTAGTTCATGGGTTCACAGTTTTTACCAAAAGGGATGACAATGCACATTTTGGCATTGAGCTTGAGGCCATGGCTTTGACACCAAGCATCTGTGTCAGTGAGGCCCTTTTTTAGGATGTCCACATCATTAGGAGTTTCGATTATGGCTCTTAATTTGTAGTCATCTGTGAACTTCATTAGCCAATGACCTTCTGTCTTAGCCATACTTCATAGAAGTAGATACCAAACAGGAGAGGACCCAGGACTGAATCCTGTGGTACTCCACTTGTCACTGGTCTGAAGTCAGATTTGGAGTCTGCTACTTTCACAGTGTGGGTTCTGTCAGTGAGCCAGTTGGCAACCCATCTTATGACATGGGATTTATACCTAGTTTAGTGAGTTTATTTATAATTCCAGAGTGGGGGATGGTGTTAAAAGTCTTGGTGAGATCTAGATAGGCTGTGTGAACCACCTTACCCTCACCTATGGCTTTGGAGACCGCTTCAAAGAAGTCTATCAGGTTTAGGAGATATGATCTGCCTTTTACAAACCCGAACTGGGTGGGGTCCAGAGTTTGGAGATTACCAATGTCATTGTTTATAAGTTCCATGATGATACGTTCCATAGCCTAGCAGACCAGGCTAATGGGGCAGTAGTTCCCAGGTTCCGTGGTGGCTCCCCCTTTGTGGAGTGGGATAACCGTGGCTGCGCACCATTCAGTGGGCACAAAGCCTGAGGTGAAGCTATGATTGAACATGATACTTAGCTGGGGTGCCAGTTTCTTCTGTAATTCATGTAGAACGTAGCCTGGGATGTTGTCCGGTCCCATGATGCTATGTTCTTGGCTTTGGTGAGTGTGGTTTTTACCTGTGCAGCCATGATAATAGGAACTTTGCATTCTTCTGGTATAGAGATGGGCCCTTTAGGGGGTGAGAGGGGGGTAAAGTTAGTACTGAACTTATCTGCCAGGATGTTGGCAGTATCACTTGGTTCTCTATATTTAGTGCCATTGTGCTGTAATTCAGAGCAGATCTGAGTGTTGCTATTGAGATTCTTGACATACCTATAGAATGCTTTGTTGATAGACTAAAGATGGCCGCTGTTCTGTGAGCACTGCTAGCCCTTAGCTCTTTAAACCACTCAAGATTAAATTAACCCTGAAGACAAACCAGCACTAAACTCAACAAAATAACGTAATATACCATCTCTGAACAATATTTGATTAACAAGGCTTAAGAGAAAGTGGCTATTTCTTCTCTTAAATTATAAGGATTAGTCCTGATTCAGGGAAACAGGTGCAAGCCATGTGCCTTTGAAATCTCAAATACTGAATGCTAAGCCTGGAAAAAACTTTCAACTACAAGATTTCAAAAGAAGATAAAAATATGGAAACTACCACAACCAAAACTAGGTTTTCTGACCTATTATCTCCTGAAAAGGACTTAACCTCTAAGAGACAAAAGACAACCAAACAAACAGACAATTCTAATCCTAAAGCTGGAAATAAAAATAAACCTGATCAGCCAGCAAACTTGGAAGATATTAAATCAGTCTTACTACCCATTCAGCAAGAATAAAACATCTATCCCTACAACTACAATCATTTGGTGATGCCTTTAACCAGATAATAAATAGACTGGAAAAATCTGAATCCAAAATAACTGAAAATGAGGAAAAAATAGACTTTGTAACAAAGAAGAAGAAATAAAGGTCTAAAGAATGGTTAAACGCTTGGTTTACACCTCAAGGCAGTAGCAAAAATAAAATAAAGCAAACTGACCACGTCTGAATAAATACCATATTCAAAGTTCAGAGAAAATAGAACTTTAATGAAAAAAACAAGAGTAAGCGCTTTCGCGATTCAACAACTAATCACTTCTTCAGACTCATTCACATGTATCAAGACAGTAAATTTAAATCAAAACACATCCAATCAAATAGCTGTCACTCTATGATGTCATAAAAATTCATTAAAAACAAAGATATAAATGCATAAAAAACTTTTTGTTAAAAACATATATTGTATAAAAAACAGAAGTATATACTGCTTCGATGTTTCAATGGTCTTGATTTCAAAAAGGGTTTCAAAGAAACTGCACTGTTTAACCCCGGGGGCTTGTCTGTCTGGAGTTGCAGAATCCATTTTTGTTCAGCCTCTTCCACTTTATTCTTAATATCCCCTCCTCTGTTATTTTTATTAATGATTTCTTCTACCATAAAGTTAAAAACATGCTGTGAATTCTCTGCTTGTACATGTTTAGCCAGAGCACTGGTATTTTTTGTATTAGCTATATCTCTTACGTGTTCAAGCACACGTTCTTTAAGGCATCTATTGGTTTTGCCTAGATAGAATGCAGATCATTTAGTGCAGAAACTAAAGTAAACTAAGTTGTGTGTTTTACAATCTGCATAGAAATTAATCTCAATGGTGAAAGTTAAGGTAGGGTGTTGGAAAACAGATTTGTTATACACATAATTGCAGGCCATGCAGTTTCTACAAGGAAATGTTCCTATTCTTTGTGATGATATAGGCTGTTTTGAAGTGCTTGATTTGTAGCAGAGCTGTCTTTTTAAAGATTTCTTATTTATAAAAGAAAATTTAGGTTTATCTTCCAGAACATTGTGTAACTCTGGAACTGAATGCAGAATATTCCAGTTCTTTTCAAAAATACCGCAAAATCTCCTAATATCACAAGAGTAAGTTACTGGAAACCTAATTTTCATATTATTGCCACTACATATAATATTTTCTTCTTCAGTTACTTCTGAGAAGAATGGTTTACGTCTATTATCTCGTTTCTCATTCATATTCTTAATACTACTGTCAGTGTCTCTGTTGCTGTAACCCCTATCTTTAAATTCTTTTTTAAAAACTGATACTGGGTTATTTAGGCCTTCATTAGTATTATGTGGTCGACTGTCTCTCATAAATTGCCCTTTTATGACATCTCTATGTACATGTACAGGATGCATACTTGCTTTATGTAGGATGCTGTTTCTGCAACTAGGCTTCCTGTACATACTCGTGGCAATCTTTTTAAACTGTGACTTCCTAACAGAAACATCTAAGAATTCAATCAATTCATGTGAACATTGATAAGTAAATCTAAGGAATTCTGTGGTGCTATGTAGATAATCTATCAAGCATTGTAATTCATCAGTTGTGCCCCCCCATAACAAAAAAAATCATCTACAAAATGTGTATACCATAAAATTTTATCCACAAACATATTATTCTGTAACAGAAATTTACTCTCCCATGCTACTAAGACTAGGTTAGCATAGCTATTTGCACATGATTTGCCCATAACTACGTTGTTGAATCGCGAAAGCGCTTACTCTTGTTTTTTTTCATTAAAGCTCTATTTTCTCGGAACTTTGAATTTGGAATTTATTTAGCCGTGGTCAGTTTGCTTTATTTTATTTTTGCTACTGCCTTGAGGTGTAAACCAAGCATTTATCCAGTCTTTGAACCTTTATTTCTTCTACATTTTCTAAGTGGTTTTTGACTGGAACATGGCTGAAGGTAGCTATACTACTGGACTTAGAAGGAACCAATATGAACGACTCACTGGACTCTTATGCTTGGAATTTAATCCTCTTATGCAGAATCCAGTCTTTCCAACTAATGATAAAGAACTGACTATGAGACTCATAAGAAATTTACAGAGCTATACAGGGACTTAGAGAATAAAATGTATAGCTTTAAAAGATTACAGTGGCAGAGGTTTCATTTGGAGGCATCGCTGAAGTATAAAATAGTACCTAGAGGTTTAAGGGTACTAAACATTCCTACCTATGGAGAAACATATCCAGACCTTCTACAAAAATGGCAAAATCTAAATCTTCAGTTGAGCTATGACTACATGCATCTATTAATTGAACATTTCAAACCACATGAGAAAAACCTAGCAGATGATATAGAGAAATTACAGAGTCAACTTGTTAATAATTTCTCTACTGAGGTTTTAGGCAGCAGACTGGATGATCTGGTTGATAATATGCAGGGCTATGATAAAAGATTACAAAATATGAAAATGAGGAAACTACAACTTGACCTCAATGATTTTCAGCGTAAAGAAGTCTTCTCATGGCCCAGGAAAGCAGCTTTTAATACTGACTCTTTAGAAAGAAACATCACCATATCCAATGTCTCTAATACATTTGATTAAGGTGACACTGTCTCTTTAACCAGGGACCCTGAAAGTACTACTGATGTCAACGTCAGGGCAGAACACACAAAGCTTGCTATTTTTGAAAATGGCGCCAGTGTGAATGTAGTTTCAGTGCCGACTTCAACTAAAATGAACACAGGCAATGGGAATAGGAATAATGAGGCTGTCTCCACTTCTCAAGCTTTTTTAGAGTTGAAAGACACAACACAAGCCTCCATTCTACCCTTTGTACTGAAGAAAGTGCTACCGATAAGGGAGAGATCAAACAGCAGGAATTGGAAAGGCAGGATATGACAACAGAAGGAATGAGGAACATATTCAAATGCAATGACAACACGGAGCAAGAATCCCACGACCTGGTAATAAATGTATCCAGTTTTCAATTAACTGCAGCACAGGTATCCCTTTTGAATAAAGGTTTAAGTTTTATTCCGTCACAGAAAACATCATTGACTGATATATTGAAAAAACTTAAACTGTTTTCTCGTACATTAACTTTAAAAAGCATTATTATATGCCTGTTTATCATTCAGTATATAACGTATTCTCTCAATACCCCAATTATTTGGTATTACTGTGAACAGAGAAGTAATACCCATGGTCAGAAACTCTTGTTTTTTTCATTAAAGCTCTATTTTCTCGGAACTTTGAATTGAAAAAAACAATTTTTAAGGATACTGGAACTGGTCAAATAAATGTATTTAAACATCCTAGTGTAAATGTACCTAAACCACATCCGGTTATAGAAACTTTTGCCAGCATGTGTGAAACTGAAATTAGGGATATGTATGCTCAGGATAATTCACCTGCTTTCCATAATTTAACTAAAATGGAAACTGAAGCATTAGTACAATTAAAGGTATCTCTTAGCATAGAGATAAGGCCAGCAGACAAAGGGGGTAGTGTAGTGGTGGGTGATGGATAAATTGTTTTATATCCAACAAATGATGGAGTTATTGAATGATGAAGAGACTTACCTAGCCATTAATGAAAGGCAAGTAAAGGGTATTATTGATAGTGTCTGTCTTTATTTTTGATCTTTTTGTAACAAATCAAATCTCTGAAGAGCTCCTTAATTATTTTCATTTAGAGTACCCTACCATACCCATTATCTATGGACTACAGAAGGTACATAAGAACATAACCCACCCACCCATGAGACCTATAGTCTCAAGTAAAGGATGGGTCACAGAAGCTGTTTCTATATATGTTGAAAAATGCTTACATCCCATTTTGGCTCTATGTGATATTGTACTTAGGGATACTAAAGCATTTTTGAATTTATTATACAGCAGGGTATCAGCTTTAAATGATGAATATATGTTTGTGACCATGGGTATTACTTCTCTGTTCACAGTAATACCAAATAATTGGGGTATTGAGAGAATACGTGATATACTGAATGATAAACAGGCATATAATAATGCTAAAATTAATTTGATCTGTGAATTACTTGACATTATATTGGATAATAATATCTTTACTTTTAATGAGAAATTTTATTTACAGAAAGTTGGTGTAGCTATGGGCACAGCATGTGCAAATAGTTATGCTAACCTAGTCTTCGTAGCATGGGAGAGTGAATTTCTGTTACAGAATAATATGTTTGTGGATACAATTTTATGGTATACACATTTTGTAGATAATGTTTTTTTGTTATGGGGGGCACAACTGATGAATTACAACGCTTGATAGATTATCTACATAGCACCACAGAATTCCTTAGATTTACTTATCAATGCTCATATGAATTGATTGAATTCTTAGATGTTTCTGTTAGGAAGTCACAGTTTAAAAAGATTGCCACGAGTATGTATAGGAAGCCTAGTCGCCGAAACAGCATCCTACATAAAGCAAGTATGCATCCTGTACATGTACATAGAGATGTCATAAAAGGACAATTTATGAGAGCCAGTCGACTACATAATACTAATGAAGGCCTAAATAACACAGTATCAGTTTTAAAAAAAGAATTTAAAGATAGGGGTTACAGCAACAGAGACACTGACAGTAGTATTAAGAATATGAATGAGAAACAAGATAATAGATGTAAACCATTCTTCTCAGAAGTAACTGAAGAAGAAAATATTATATGTAGTGGCAATATTGGCAATAATATGAAAAGTATGTTTCCAGTCACTTACTCTAGTGATATTAGGAGATTCTGCGGTATTTTTGAAAAGAACTGGAATATTTTACATTCATTTCCAGAGTTACACAATGTTCTGGAAGATAAACCTAAATTTTCTTTTATAAATAAGAAATCTTAAAAAGACAGCTCTGCTACAAATCAAGCACTTCAAAACAGCCTTTATCACAAAGAATAGGAACATTTCCTTGTAGAAACTGCATGGCCTGCAATTATGTGTATAACAAATATGTTTTCCAACACCCTACCTTAACTTTCACCATTGAGATTAATTTCTGTGCAGATTGTAAAACACACAACTTAGTTTACTTTAGTTTCTGCACTAAATGCTCTGCATTCTATATAGGCAAAACCAATAGATGCCTTAAAGAACGCGTGCTTGAACACCTAAGAAATATAGCTAATAAAAAAGATACCAGTGCTCTGGCTAAACATGTACAAGCAGAGAATTCACAGCATGTTTTTAACTTTATGGTGGTAGAAATCATTAATAAAAATAACAGAGGAGGGGATATTAAGAATAAAGTGGAAGAGGCAGAACAAAAATGGATTCTGCAACTCCAGGCAGACAAGCACCTGGGGTTAAACAGTACAGTTTCTTTGAAACCCTTTTTGAAATCAAGACCATTGAAACATTTAAGCAGTATATACTTCTTTTTTTTAATATAATATATGTTTTTAACAAAAAGTTGTTTATACATTTATATCTTTGTTTTTAATGAATTTTTATGACATCATAGAGTAACAGCTATTTGATTTGATGTGTTTTGATTTAAATTTACTGTCTTGATACATGTGAATGAGTCTGAAGAAGCGATTAGTTGTTGAATCGCGAAAGTGCTTACTCTTGTTTTTTTCATTGAAGCTCTATTTTCTCAGAACTTTGAATTTGGAATTTATTCAGCTGTGGTCAGTTTGCTTTATTTTATTTTTGTAACAAAGAAAACTGACTCCCATGACAAAGAAATCCAAAACATACAAGCTAAAATTATAGATCTTGAAGCAAGGTCCAGAAGGAATAATATTATTCTAAGAGGTATTCCCGAAACTGTAACTCACAATAACCTGATACCAACCATGTGTCAGATAATTAATGTTTTGCTTGAAGAACCTGAAAAAACACAGCAAATAATAATCGAAAGAGCTCATAGAGTATTAAGAGAAACACAAGTCCCATCCAAACCCAGACCAGTTTATGCTAAATTACTAAACTTTCAAGATGTAAACAGAATTTTATTAGCTGCTAAGAAAAAAGGGACACTCACCTGGAACAATAATGTAATTTCTTTGGCTCAGGATCTTCCACTGCAGATAAGGCAAACTAGACAACTTCTTTCCCCCTACTGTAAATTCCTAATTGAGAGGAACATAAGATTTCAAATGAAGTACCCAAACTCGTTGATTTTTTATATGGAGGGAGTCAAATATACAGTCGCTAACTCTAAGGAAGCTAGAGAGACTTTTCTGTCTGCTTTCAAGAGGATTCCAGTACAAGAAATAGAAATTGCACCTGTTAAAATAAGGAACGATTCTTGATTATCAAAATGAGCTCCCTCGAGCTCTCCTGGGACTGCCTTTGACTTAGAATAACTCCCTAGGCCTGTTCAGGCCTTTGCTGTTTGTTTCTAACTCACAAGGCGCTAAAACAAAGTGTTTTTTCCCACGCGAGGAACCAAAAACCAACTGTATTTTTCTGGTGTGACGGTTTAAATGGCGCTACTTCCTGGGGATCTGGTTCCTCAATTCGGTCCCCCTACGATCTTGAGAGCTCTTGGGAAAGAGTTAAAGTCTTCATTGTGAAGATAGAATGGTTCCTTTTTCAAAAAATGAAAAAAAGATGAAAATGTCAGGCGCTAATAATGGACCTTATGAGTTTTGTTTTACACCTTTTCACTGCCGCGCTAAAGACAATGGGAAGCTTACAGGAAGACTTATTGAACTCAGTATGTCCCCTACATATCTCAGTGCTGCAGAAAGAAATGAGTAGAGCCTTTCTAAATAAGTAAATCCTCTTTTATGTTTCAATTAATTGCAGGATGACATTGTTGGTGCTAAGGCTGCCATGTTTTGCTCTTTTAGCAATTACTCTCTGTAAAATGCTGTAAATCAATATTATGCTTTAGAGCTCATCAAATGAAGCATTGACTGGCATTTTGTTTATGGCAAATTTGCTCCTAGGTCTGGTGCCTTGTGGTGTCCCAAAGAGCAGGGAATTTGTTTAAGTGGAGACAAAATGGGACCATACTGTCAATGTAGCACTATCTCCACTGAGTTTGCATGGGTTGTTCCTTAATGAAGGAATTAAAATAGTGCCCCCCCTTTTTTTTTCAGTTACCCCATTAAGGGAAAATTACACTTTTAAGACAAGAAATTATAATAAGTACTACTGTCCATTTTATGAGAACATGGATTCGGGTCTTTATTTGTTGACTGTATTACAAAAAAAATGGGACACCATCCATATCATTAAATTTTACAATCTCTTCAAGGTAATCATCACATTAAGATCTAACTGCTTTTAAGCCTGCTACCTGCAAGAATGCATAGTGAGATTCAAAACTTAAAATGAGAAGTGTAATAAAACCCTCCAAAATACGTACTCAGACTCACTTTGCATTCATTTATTTGTGATTTATATTTTTTCACTTTCTGCCTCTTTGATGTTTTGTAGTCAATAACCTAACAGGAAGAAAGAATATTATTAAAGCAATGAAAAGATTATATAAAGAAGATATAACCTTGTTCAGATATAATGTTATTGTTTTTATTTACCAGTCCTAAAAATACTTTTTAATTAGAACCTTAGTCATTTATTAATTATCATTAAGGTCATAAGGTCTAATTGTTTCAATATGTTTACATAAAGGTTAATTTGAGGAGTTTGAGGCCTTAGTAGTAGTGCCTCTTAGGGAACTAGTCTGTTAAGCTTTGTCTGTATTGTAATGATAAGTGCAGGGAGAGTTAACTTCATATTTTATCCACTTAATAAGACTCAGTATATAAATTTCTTATTGTTTAGCACACCCCGCACTGAACTTGCTACTTATCCCCTGCAATATTCCTGGTCCATGGGCATAGTGGTTAGGCACAGAGTTAGGATGGGAATAGTAAGATGTTTTCCAAACTCTTTACACAAAATTACAAACAAGAATTATCAACTTAAATCATCACACAAGACACATTTTACCAATATCCCCAGTTCATAAATGTGGGAATTCGATTCGTGGAACATTAAAGGGCTCCAAAATAAACAGAAAAAGAAACTGTTTTTACATCTCACACTACAAGCTAAAGCTAACCTCATACTAATACAAGAAACACATCTTACCCTTGAACAATGGATGGAAATTAGCAAAAGAAAATGGATAAGACAACTCATAGCTTCAGAAGGTAAAACTAATAGTGCAGGGTTAGCGATAATAATTAAGAACCAATTCCAGGAAAAAATTCTTGAAACCAAAGTGGATAAGGAGGGGAGGTAATGTTACGTAGTTTTTTCAATCCCTACTCTTCCTAAACCCATACTGCTTTTCAATATATATGTCCCCTGCAACAACCAACACATCTTTTTTACATCACTATATCCCATCCTAAACAGATTCCAAGATTACTATATGGTGCTTGGGGGTGACTGGAACGCATATCAAAATCCAGACCAAGATGAATCAAGTAGGATCCAAACATACAACAAACAAGCCTCCTTAGCTCTGAATGAACTCAAATAAGACTTCAAATTATATGATCCTTTTAAAATGGAGATAGCGCAAATAAAGCTGGAAAATTCACGTTTTACTCTCAATGCTACAAAATGTGGTCGAGAATAGATTCCTTTTTAGTCTCGGACGTTTTCATCAACTTAGACCCAACAATAAGTATACATACTAGATACCTTTCAGACCATTCCAAAATTACTTTCAGACCATTCCAAAATTACTTTCAATATTAACTGGAACCAAAAGAATTTTACAAGGAACAGAGGCTTAAACTGGTTCTTAAACCCCAATTTGCTCACCAAAATGGAGGTAATACATGACATACAATCTATACTAAAAGCAACCCTATCTAACATTCCTAACTCCCAGACACCTTTGGATATTGAATGGGCCACAACTAAAACACAATTTAGAGGAACATTCATTAAAAAAGCAGCTTATTATAGAAAAATGCAACTTAAAGATGAACAAGTTTTAAAAAGTAAAATAGATTCTCTTGAAAACGACATATTAACCAACCCCAAGGCTCAAACAGAGACTGAACTCTTAAAACTACAAAGAGATCTGTACCTCTTGCATACTATTAAATTATCTTTTCATGAAACTAGAATGCTGGCTAACTATGCAAACTAAGTTCAATGACCATCGCAAGCTTTGGCCAGAATTATAGCCCAGACAAAAACCCATTCCCAAATACCCAAAATATCATATGGAAATAAACAGTACACCAAAAATGAGGACATTATTAAAACCTTTGAATCAATATATTCTCAGATTTATAGAGAACAGACTTTACTAGCCTCAAAAGAAGATAGAACCCACTTTCTCCAAAACCTGACCTTTCCGAAGCTGGACCTAGACCAACAAAAAAAAAATGAAGTGAACCTATATCAACTAATGAAATGATTTAAACAACCCAACAATTGAAAGCACACAAGGCCCCTGACCCGGACGGTCTCACTGTTGAGTTTTATAAGGCTTTTACCCCCTTGTTAGCCCAAATTCTATTTTATATTTTGAACTATATAATAAATAAAATTAATGACATACACTTTAATGCATCTAAAACTATATTCATACTCAAAGAACAAGCTGACCCTAAAAACCCAGACAGTTATAGACCTATCTCCCTTTTAAATATAGATACAAAAATCTTAACCTCTATTCTTGCTAATAAGTTGAAGAATCTGGCAGGTAATATCATCTCCTCTGAACAATCTGGTTTCACACCATCCAGACAGACAAGTGACAACACAATGACACTAAATACATTAATATCTTATGCCAGCAAAAGTAATCTAAATATATATACACTAGTTATTGATGCTCACAAAGCCTTTGATAGGGTCAATATGGAATTTTTACTTCAAACATTACCATACTTTAATATACCCAATAAATCTATCCAGATTATACAAACTCTTTATAGTAACCCTTATACATCCTTATTCATTAATAAAACTTGGTCCAAAAGAATTCCAATAAAAAATGGCACTAGACAAGGATGCCCCTTATCTCCACTACTGTTTAATCTATACTTAGAACCACTTTTCTTAAACATCAAACAAAATACATACCATAACCCCCCAATAATATACAACCACAAAATATCCCTTTCCGTTTTTGCAGATGACGTGAATATTTACTGCACCACACCAGTCTCAGATATAAATAAAACATTAGCTGCTGTTGATCAATTCTCGTTGATGTCGAATTATAAACTAAACCTCAACAAAACTAACATCTTCCCCTTAAAACTCCCTAAGCCATTTTTACTCGTACCACTACTAGGCACAATTAAAATAAAAGAAAAAACTTAAATATTTGGGTATTACATTCTCTCAAAATAATAAAGATCTTTACCAAAATAACATAACCTGAAAATGGCAAAACATTATATTAGACCTTAAAAGATGGAGTAATCTTAAATTACCATTCTTGGCCATAGTATTTGTTATTAAAATGAATGCTTTACCTAGATTACTTTATATATTTATGACATCCCCGATAACCATACCCAACAAATTTTTTAAAAAGATGCATACCCTGCTTGCTAAATTTATCTGAGAATCTAAAAAAAAACGGGATTTCTTACCCTAAACTCACACTTCCCAAAAGTAAAGGAGGACTAGCCCTTCCAAATTTCGAAACATATTATTTAATTATTAACATGAATAGAGTGTTGAGAATAGCTGAATATAACCCGTCGGATGAAATCTGGGCTCCTCCCTGGGTAATAATATACTACAGACACATCTAGAGTCTAGGTATCAATCCTAAAGGACTACCATTCCTAAACTTTAAACTATTACAATCGTATAAAATAATGGAACCTTTAAAACACTCCATCTTACTAACGCAAAAACATTTCAAATCCCTAAACCTGGTACAAGCTATAAAAACACTACAACCCCTTCATAAAAACCCTAACCTTAAAATAAACAACCAAACCTTAAATATGAACCCCTATCCCCGGTTATTAAATAAAACTATCCAAGATATAAACCCATATTTAGACTGGTGCCACGGTGGTACGGCGGTAGCATTGTTACCTCACAGCAAGAGGTTCTCCCGTTCGATTCTCGGCTTGGCTTGGGAGCGCCTTCTGTGTGGAGTCTGCATGTCCTCCCCCCGGTTGGGTAGCGTTCGAAAGACATGCGTGTGTAAATGGGCGTGCTTTTGTTGACGGTTGGGCATCAAGCTGGCACCTCGGCGTTTCGTAAAATTGTACTGTCAATCATTAGCTGACCAGAGTTCCGCTGTGGAGACCCCTTACCAGGAAAAAGCCGAAAGACAAACAACAACATTACAAGAAATGAGGAACTACTTAAACCTTCCCAAATCGTATTTGGTGATCCTGAGACAAGTTAAGGAGCTGTGTTCCAGTTACCTCCAAGACATTGACATATCCAGCAATGACATATAAACCTGTAATCTACTTTGGAAAGCCATCCTCTCAACTAAGAAAACTATCACTAATACTTACAAATTAATTAATGACATTAAATTCCAGAAGGATATACTTTTTTCCGAATATTGGAGGAAGATAGATTCATCCGTTGAAAACCATCAAATAGAACACGCAATCAATCTAACATTAACATCCATACCTCTCAAAAAATTAGCCTTTACCCAACTCATGATTTACAGTAACGTATATTTTACACCTGCAATTTTACATAAACTTAACCCCTTGATATCACCATTCTGTCTGCATTGTAAAGATCAAACTACTGACTTATTCC
Organism: Protopterus annectens; assembly: GCF_019279795.1. NCBI lineage: Eukaryota > Metazoa > Chordata > Ceratodontiformes > Protopteridae > Protopterus > Protopterus annectens. The sequence goes on from NC_056750.1 coordinate 697,680,307, forward strand.
ATTTGTTCTGGAGCTGTAAATGTGTCTACAAACTTTGGAATTCCCTTAAACTACAACTACAAAAAACTGGTTATCAGACATTTACACTAACATGGGAATTTACTATATTACACATCCTCCCACACAACTCTCCCAAGAAACAAGTCTCTACTCTGATCACTATTTTTCTCCTAATGAAACTTTATATAGCATCTAAATGGTTTAACCAATTAGTTTATCTTGGGTGGGGTTTAGACAGATGGTGATTAAACACTTATTGGCCCACAAAACACTAACTGATAAAAAAGATAAAAATATTAAACTCAGAGAAATATGGGAACAAGCCTATAACATTATACTAGCATAATCCTTTACAAAGACACATAGTAACCTACCAGAAGGGGATTCCGAAATAAATCATATATATATATATAACTATCCATAATTTTCTCTTCCTTTATCTTTAATTGATTTAATTCATAATAGTTCTTACATAATTGTCATAGTTATACATCTGAAGGACGAAAGCATCTATGTACATAGTGTAGATATTATAGTTAATTGACGTACATCTTATTGTATCTATTTTAATACATATCACTCTATTTTGGTCTTCTGTATTTGTTATGTTTGTTGATTTATATTATTGTAAATGATAAACAAAAATTATTGAAAAAAAAAAAAAAAGAATGCTTTGTGGTTGTCTTTAGAATCAGTGGTGATTTTGTTTTCATAACTAGCTTTGGAGGATTTAATGCAGGATCTCAGCTTCTTACTGAGGCTGACCAGGGAGTTCCTCCAATCATGGGATTTTACTCTTTTTTGCAACAGTTTCTTTCTTCTGTTGTAGAGTTTGTTTATGGCAGGGGACCACGAGATTGACTTCCCTTTTTTGGAGGATAGCATCTTGGTTCTGTTGGGGATTGCATGATCAATACACTCATGTAAGTGCTTATAAAGTGCATTTGTGTAGGATTCAGCAGTTGTACCTCTATTGTCCATCTGCATTGGAGTCATGAAGTTTGCCACTTCTGTCTTAAGAAGCATGAAGTTGGCTTTGGAGAAATTTTTTACGGTGGTTTCCCTAATGGGGTGTGAGGGTGGGATAAGGATGTCTAGGGTGATTAGCTTGTGGTTGGATCTGAACAAAGAGGAATTGACTTCTGGCATGGAGCACCAGTTGCCCATGTTGGTAATGACCAGCTCTAGGATATTGCTTCCACTGGTGGGGGTGTGGCTAAGTTGATCAAAGGTGTTGGAATTTATGAATTCCAGAAAGCGTTGAGCAAAAGAGTTGGTACAGGAGTAGTTTTTCCAGTTAATGGTGGGGTAGCTGAAATTGCTCATTATTAGGGTATTACGTTGCGTGTTACGCAAATTTTTGCCCAGAGGAAAAAACACTTGGCTGACATTGGGGATGTGCCCTTTTCCCCATGGGAGTACAATCTCCAAGTTGGTATATTTAGTTAGGAGGGTGTGGGGATGAATCCTCCTACTTTGTAGGGTTTGAAAGTTTGTTTTGTTTGTGTTTGGCCTACCAAGCTTGCAGATGAATCCCCCAAGATGCTAACATTAGGTTCATGCCCCTAGGCACTTCCTTGTGGTAGATTTGGCTGAGGACACATGGCTGAAGTGATATTTAGCTGTACAGAAATATGGCTGTAGCAAATTCTCTGTAGGCAAAGAGAAGAATGCAGTGTGATGCCCACAGCTTCAACAACAAAATGCACAGGGGAAAATAATATCCATGGTCCCCAAGGCAGCATAAGACAGCAGGCAGTATGGCAGGCTCAACAACAGGCTGCACAGTTGGCATGTCAGTGGCAGTAAAATGCAGTGCACAATGGGCATGCATTGCAATGAGCAATTATTATATGTGACGACTACCCCCTTCACAATGTCTAGGGATTATTAACTAAAATGCATACTGGAGCATAAATGTGACTACAGTAGCATGCAGTACTTCTTCCATGGTGTAGCACACTTATACATGTTGTAGTTACATAAGCATGTGCTGTACACCGAGGACAACACTTACTACTTCTTCTGCTCCCATGCACTTGGTCATTAAAGCTGCAGACAGACATGATAGTGTGTGCTTCTTTTTGCCCACAGGGTAACATTCCATAGGAAAGACTGACACAAACAAATGACTAGTGCCAGAGTCAAAGGTTTAAACTCAATGCCAATTAATACATAAGAATGCGCTTTGAGAAGTTGGACACTCTAGGAAACTAAATCCCTGATAACCCCCCCCCCCAAGAATTGACCCAGTAGTTGGGTATTTAGGGTCATACGTGGATTGTAACCTGGCTTTTGACCAACATGTGTCTAAGGTAGTAAGGAGATCATTCTATGTTTCTCAACTTATAAGCAAGGGAATGGCATCTACATCCATTAAGGTCATCATTCCTCTGTACTTGGCCCTCAACCATTGAATGCAATACCCCATTTGTTATATGCCTGACCAAGCACATGCAGCAACTGGAATGTCCACAGAGGTTCCACACAAAAATAATTCAGGGTGTAAACAAAATGTCCTATGCAAATTGCCTCAAAACCATATCTCTGTGCTCAGTTTCCTACAGGCTGTTGAGAGGAGATCTGT